>NC_058038.1:11696797-11861797 GCF_019176455.1 Solea senegalensis
TGTAATGAGTTATGTTTGTAACAGTCAAAACTGTCAACCCTACAGAGCAGTGCTCTCATGGTAGAGCTACAGGAATTATATCACCATAACTTGATATAAGGGAATGGAAGAAAAAGAAGAGGGAAATGCAGCAATTCAACATTACATGTGCCAAATGATGTATTACATCAGAGAAATCGCAACATGCATGTCTTCACAGTGAGTGCATCAGTGGTGTAAGTATGTTTCCATTTCAAGTAATCATTTACCAGCTTGAGAAATTAATTATGGTACAAATAATAAAAACATGTTTACTGTTCACCTTTGGGACACTGTTGTGACGGTAGAAGCAAACTCACCCGTGATCTAAGCTCCTCCCTTTTAATCAACATAACTGGAAACACCTGTATCATGATTTACCCGCTTTAGGAAAAATGAGCAATAATACAATATGTCTCTACAATTTGTATGCAATTATTTATTTTTCATTATTTATCTTTAATTTCTTGGAGGCAGGCCACACATTGTTTTGACCACTCATGTATTTGTGCTTCGCCATAATGACCGCTTGGGGTCTCACTTTCGAGAAGTCCGAGAAGGAGAAGGATCTGTGCTTGTTGTAACCATCTTCCGCTTCTCAGCTGCCCTCCACCTAAATAGTATCAGCGCTCAACGACGCACTGACCAAACGAGTCCAGAGCTTTCAAAAAAACTTTGACGCATGGGCATTTGAGGTTTTCAGCCGCCGTGCGCCGAATATAATTCTTCTCATTATGGCTACGGACCAAGAAAAGACCAGAATGTGCCTGAAACAGCTTTTGGAAAAACCGGGGAATGGAAACTGTGCCGACTGTGGAGCAGCAGGTAGGATGGAGTACTAGCTATCACTTTAGTGACCTCTGCTCCTTAATCTCTTTAATACTCAATTAGTTCCTCAGAAGTTCAAACTTTGAACGTAAGTTGTTCTTTACGAATTCAGGAGAATGTTTTCACGCTGTCTTTAGGTTTTAGGGGTCAAATGGGCATCTGGACAGTGGCTCATAATTGTAGATGTGGTCACACCGGTTTGCTCTTATCAAATCTGCAGCTGAGTACATGTGCAAGCAGATGTGGTTTCAATGAGGCCCATCTCTGGGTGTAGGTGTGAAAGATATTCACAAGATACTTGTGAAAACACGGTGTAAGTGTATGCGCTTTTTGTAATTATTCTATATTTAAAATAAAAATAATCTAATTCCCATTACTATATATATATATGACAAATACGGACCCTATTCAATTCCTCTTTAATGCCAAATGTGTAATGTTATTTGCTGACTGGACATTATATGGATTCTATGTAACACAGACCTCGCACCACCACATGTCTCTTTTTACAGCTGCTTCATGCAGCTTGTGTGCATCTTTGTGATTACGCACAAGGAAGTACTTTTTTACTGTGAACTTGTTCTCCCCTTGTTGTCATCATCAGTGGTTGCAAGGGCTGCAGCTCACTGATACAGTCCACTTCACACTGCCCTAGTTCTCTGTCTCACTTACAAAATAACCACAGTAGCAGCTGTAATCTTACCTTGCAGTAAGGTCTTCATTCTGAAAGTGAGGTTTTGAAGTAGAAGAGGTGTTGTCTGTGTCTGTTTCCTCACAAGCCTGAATTGAAATCAACTTGTTAATTTGTCCTGTGATAACATAGTACAGTTTGTACGCTTTGGCTCGAAGAAGATGGAAACTAACATGTTGTATAAATTGTGTAATTGTATCTTTTGTCCCTTTTTTAAAGTCCTGTTTACTACATACAACATAATCTTTATGAGGGTTGAAACACTACTGGGTGACGTGTGACAAAGTTGAATTTGTTTGGTTTTCTAACTTAACAGACACAATTTATAATACCTATGAATTTACAACAGTCATAAGAATGTTTATTCAGAGGACGACAACGATGATGATTAAATATAGGTACTGATGGCTCACAATGTCTTAAGAATTAGTGACATCTAATTGTGAGCCCGACTGCTTATCCCTCCCTTTCACAAGCATGCAAGTATACTATGGTGGACTTCACACACCAGTTAGTACGTTGTTCTTCTATATTTCTATAATAAGCTTTAATAATTGCTGGTTTGCTAGCTGTTTGCTCAGCTGTAACAACAAGCTTCTTCTGAAAGCTATGAAAACCAAACACTTTTTAATTTATGAAGTGAGTAAATACGTCTTGAAACATACTTATATGTAACATATGTTCAATTTATTCTCTTAAATGATATATCTAACTATATATCTATATATAGGTCCATATCTATATCTGTGTATGTATATATATATATATATATATATATATATATATATATATATATATATATATATATAGATGTAGATATGGATCTTTAAGTAGGTATTTATGAAATGTGATAGACTCTACTCCCTCACCCCCTCCACCACACAGGAAACTTAGATATTGATCACTTGTCAAGCTGAGCTAGAAGTTCAGTCCACCCACTTCCTGTGTGCACTAATTTGAGCATATATGTGACATAGGAAAACCACTTCTACTGTGTGATGTATATATCTTTGCTTCACAGAGCCAGAGTGGGCATCCTATACCCTGGGAGTGTTTGTGTGTCATAGCTGCTCAGGTCTCCATAGAAACATTGCCCAGATCAGCAAGGTGAAGTCTGTCCTGCTTGATCCATGGAGCTCCTCTGAGTTGGAGGTGAGCGCTGCTGACTATATTTGTACTCATACCATGAACAAAGAAGAAAGCCAGGCCATTTGTGACTGAAGGCCAAGCATTGATTATGATCTAAAACTTGGCACGAGGTGACTTCATTTGTCCCACTCTGCTCCACTGTGAGCATCGCTCTCTGCCTGTCGCTCCGCCCCTGCATCACAGAGTAAGACAAGTGTTTATTCAATATGTCCTGACAATGCAGATGCATGAGCCAGCAGATGCACTGTGTGTGTGTGTGTTTGGTCCTGAGAGTTTGAGATTGAAAAAGTCACAGGTCACAGGCATGGAATTCAGTTTACAGAGTCATGTATTTACAGCTAAAAGTTGAATAAGCCTTCAGGAGATGAATCAAGTAAATGTACTCTGAAGTCACAGAGACAAAGTGTGTGTGTCTGTGTGTGTATTTGCATTAATTTGCCCTCATCAACCAAATACACATTCATGTACTTTCGCCTCTGCAGTTTATGGACTCTGCGGGTAACAATGCTGCCAAGGCCAAATATGAACAGATAGTTCCTGCCTTCTACTACCAACCCACACACAGAGACTGCACGTAAGTGATACTGTCTTTGATATTGTCTCTTTAATATCTGAAGTGTTGTTACCACTTGTGTAATCTATAAGTGACTGTAGAGATGATTTTTTTTTACCTAAAAAGCTCAATCACTTATTAGTTGACACAATAGAGGCTGACTTCTACTATTTCCTGCCATTGAAAAAAAAAAAAAAATGGAATGTCACTCTGCATCAGTAAAAACATTAGCATGAACTGTCACCTGGAGGCTGAAAAAAATTGGAGTAAACATCTGAGTGTCCGTCACATCATCTCTCCTGCAGGCTCCTGCGGGATCAATGGATCCGAGCCAAGTATGAAAGAAAGGAGTTTTTGTGTGTCGAGAAGCAGGAGCCATATTCGGCAGGTAAAAATGATGTCTCTATCAGCTCAAAACACACCAGTCTTCTTCCTGAAAATGAGAGCTCCATGTGTGTCTCAATTTTTTTGGTTCTTCATTACCAATATTTTTTAATGCCACCTACTTCTGTTTACTTGTGTTTCTCACTTTTGTCACTGAGCTAAGCTCCCTTCCTTACAGACTGCATATAACTACACACATTAGTCTTATTCTCCCTCTATACTTGCAGCTGTTCAAGAGTGTTGACCAATGCTATAAATATGAATGTTCTACTGTAGGTGTTTACAATGAATATATTCAATGTTTATTTTCATGTCATCACTATCGTGTTTGTTCAGATCTGATGTTGAGAAATGAGTTGCTTGACTGCAACTTACTACGCTTAAAACAGTTGGAGGGGAAATTGGAAGCTGTGTTTAGAGTAAGCCATGTCTAACAGTTCTTTTTGATAAAACAAGATGGTCACCAACCACATCGTCTATCAAGTTTTATTGTCTGTTTCCCTTTGTAACTTCTTTGCCGGAAACAGGACGTTGTGCAAAAGTAAAATCAGTTTAACCTGGTTTCTGACCCTAAAACATTTCACGACATTGTTGTGTTACTTGTGAGGTTATTTTGTAAAACCTGAGTCAGGTTTACAGTAACATGATGAGGTAACAGACTGTGATGTAAAAAAAAACCCCAAAAGCAGTTCCTTTGGACTAAGTGATCAGAGAAAAACTTAATTATTAAAAAGTTAAAATTGAGCCTGACATTTCACAAAGCCAATGTACTTGTTGAACACAATATTAACCAGTTTATCTCCACAGAATGACATTTAAAAATTAAACGGTTGCAGGACAAGTGGAGAAAGCTGATAGCTGGCAAATAAAATGTGTCACAGACAAAAAGGCAAAATGGCTCTATGGACTACAAACACACAAAAAGTGGAAGAATTAAATTCTGCATTTTGAGATGGACAAAACAAAGCTCTATTATTATAGTCTCATGACTGTCAAACTGTCTCTCTCTCCCGCTCAGTCAATGGCCTCTTGTGTTGTGCTGAGCAGAGGTTTACAAACATGTGGCTCTGCCATAGACAAAGAATGGCCTCTTTTATGGACGAGTATTCTACATAACGTTGCCCATAGACTGTAGGCAGGGAAGTAAAACTAGCAGTGGTGTGAAGAAAGATTAATGCACTGGAGCAAATATTTGACACGACAGTGTTACAGTGAACGATATATATCCCTCCTCTCTACTCTCTGCTGTGTCGTCCTTGTGGACAGTTTGACCCAACAAAATGTTGTTGAATAAATGAATAAGTGAAGAAGTTGTTGCTCAACCAATAGTTAACCCCTGTCTGTGGTCAACCACAACTTTATTACCATATGAAGACTCAAACTGAAGAAAAGGAAGGGTCAAAGGACAAAACTAACTAAATAAAATCAATAGTTGAAGTGTCTTAATGCTAAACATTTACGTGTGTGTGTGTGTCAAGGACAGTAACGTTGCACTTCCTCTGGTGGCTCTCGCTGAGAAGTCAGTGTGTAGCCATTTGGAGGTGAAATATTTATGTGTAGTAAAGCAGAGGTACTTCCCTCCACCACTGCTTAGCTTGCTTAGAACGTTTACAACGTAAGCTTAAAGTGTGCAATAATTGTTTTAGTATTACAGATATTTGTTTTCTTTTACAACCATCAGCAGTGTTTCTGGTTACATCGTGTAATATTTCTCACACTCTCGATTACCACTGATGCATAATAAATAAACTCGCAATGTACTGGCTGAAAGGATACAAAGAAAAGTTATATTAACCATATAGTTAATACAATCATCCTATCATGATGATAATATTGAAACTGCACTAATCCGTAATTTTAGATTATATTATATTTATATAGTATAATATGTAGTTCCCTGATGTCGTACAGAACATTTGAGGGTTATAAGTTTTCTAACCAGCAACCTTATCTCCCATCAAGCTCACTTCCACTCTCAGTAGGCACCTACTTTCAAAAAACCTCAAACATTTCAACACAACTTCCTGGCACCAAACTACAGATGATGATATTCAGAGACTGGCTAGTAACTAAAGAACGTGTGGTTTCTGTGGGGAGAAAGCCAAAATTACAATGTTTAGTGGACTTCACAAGTATTTTATGCCATATGTGTTTAACATATTGTTCTGCTGCGTCCAAGTATCAATTGTAGCTTCATTTTCCTCTGTTTTTGTTATTTGAGAGTTTTTTTATTTTTTTTTATTTCTGGGTTCAAGTTTATTTTAGAATTCAAGTTATTCAGTAGTTTGTTTAAAATTCTGATGTGTTGTCTCTCTGTTTCTTCTCTCCGGGGCCCTTGCGGCTCCTGGTTAGGCTATAGAGAGGGGTTTCTATGGAAACGAGGCAGAGACAATGGACAATACCTAAACCGAAAATTTATTCTGTCCGAACGGGAGGGGGTTTTAAAGTACTTCAACAAGCATGATGTGAGTGCTGTCTCTATTTCTCATCTGTATTTGTTTGACCAACTTTATTAAAACAGCGTATTATATATTGTTATTAAGTACAAGATCCATGTTTTGCCACCATAAAGCTGGTGGAGGAGAGAACTAGGCGATAGCGAACATTTTGAGGACACAAGGAGACAAGACTTTACCACTGACTCTCTTCTATTTAAATGTATTTCTTTACAGGCCAGAGAGCCCAAAGCCATAATGAGAATCAACACTGTGAATGCCACTTTCCAGCCAGCAAAAATTGGCACAGCCCATGGCCTGCAGATAACCTATCTGAAGGAAAACAGCACAAGGAATATCTTTGTTTACCACGAGGATGGAAAGGTGAGGGGCAATGTGCCTCTCTCTCTCTTTGCTGGGTTAGATCAGCATAGCAATGGTGTAGTGTGTCCAAGGAGGCAGGAGCATGTGTGTCCATCTGGTGGAAATTGTCTGTCATTACAAATCAGTATATTAATGTTTATCATAGAATAAGAGGAAAATTAAGACAAATTCCATTGCATTAAGAATGTACGAGTCAGTCATTATACTTTCTGATGCCCCGTCCTGAAGGAAATGGTGGACTGGTTCAATGCCATCCGAGCAGCCAGGTTTAACTACCTGCAGGTGGCTTTTCCTGGGACTCCCAAGTCTGATGTGAGTGTTCATTTGAGATTCATTAACATGACTTTTATTATTTCTCTCCTGGCTTTTCAAGCTTTTAGCTTCAGAAAATAAAACGGTAAATAAAGGATGTGTTGACATGTTTTCACAGTTAAAATGTGGTCACAGTTAAAACTCAGAGTTCAAGTATTTGCTTGTTGTTTGTCCAGCTGCTGCCAAAGCTAACAAGGAACTACATAAAGGAGGGTTACATGGAGAAGACTGGTCCAAAGGTAAAGGCATTTATATGTTTTCTTTTTAAAGATTTAATATTACTACTACATAATAAATTAAACCAGAAAAATATGGCAAGCTTGTTATGTTATTTATGAATCATGAAAACTGTTTGAACTGGGCCTCGGTTTTGTTCCACAGCACACGGAGGGCTTCAAGAAGAGGTGGTTTTCGATGGATGACAGGAGACTCATGTACTTCAAAGATCCACTGGTATCAAAGCTGCGTGACATGAAGAAACTGCTGCAGTTACACAATGCAACCAGTAGATGGTGCAGCTGTGTTTTTTTATTATTTATTAATCAAAATAAGCTGTTTGCTGAAATGTGGAAGCATCAACATTGGAGTACTTTAATATTCAGAGTTGCTGAGTGAAATCAGGAAGATTGTTTTCTTCTCTCTGCTTTTAGGATGCTTACGCACGAGGTGAGGTTTTCATTGGTAGTAAGGAAAACTACTACACTGTGCTTCCTGGCCTCCCTCCCAACATCCAGGGCTACGCCTGGCCATTTGGTATCACCATAGTGACCCCAGACAGGAAGTTCCCCGTTACGTGTGAGACTGAAGACGAACAGAAAGACTGGATGGCTGCTTTTCAGGCCGTAATCAACAGGCCGATGCTGCCTCAGGACTATGCAGGTAAATGTAACTATTAGCGAAGTCGGTATGAAATTTGCTAAGTATAACATCAATATTTTCCATTTCTCTCTGCAGTGGAGGCCTATTTTAAACACAAACCATGACCATGTTCTACTGCTGAGGAACTGGACATATGGACTTGACAGCTCGTATAAAGTGAAGGTTGACAAAGACATGGAACTTAAGATGAGATGGTTTTCATCTGCAATTATATTTCCTCACAATTACTCAACTGTCATGCTTAATCTACATTATGTTCCAGGGAGCCTAATGTTCTGAATGTTAGTCGAACTCATCTGTCATGTAGTGTAATGTACATACTTGAAATAGGACAGTCGTTATGCATGTATGTTTGTACAGTATGTCTGTATGGCTGCTCAGATGTGGAGAGATTTCCGTATGGTGTTAAAAGTGCAGTGCTTTTCTGTGACCAGTTATAGGCAGACTAAAAGTGTAATCTGACAGCAATGTCAATTGTGTCTGTAGGAGGAATAATACATTGTCAAATTGTCACATTTGTTTCCATGTTTGAGTACAATATTTATTTTTATTTATCTATTTTTAATTTGTCTAATTTGCCACCTGCAGCTTTTAACAACAGTGCCAAACGCTGTGGGCACAATAAGCTATTTTTAAATCTTAATGCATATTCAGTCAGCTGAATGTAAACAGCTTTGTGTGTAAAGAACTGTAAAGAACAAACCAGTATTGTCCCCTGATTATTTTTCCTCACGCACAGCCACAGACACGCGCGCAAAGTCATGTAAGCCTTAATAAACCAGTGGATTAAAAATATGATTTATGCATTTGCTGATATAAATGTTTGCTGATATAAATGTCCACTGCACACATGCTCTGAGCACACTGAAGCCATTTTGTGCCAGTGAATGTGATCTATGGTCTTTATTAAAAGGGTAAAAGCCACATAACCTTCTGTTTTTATTGTGGTTAATGTTCACTTACACGAAAGAAAATGCACATTAGTAAGTAGCAAAATCAATACAGAGAACATCAAGATGAGTGACTGTACAGTAAATACTATATAGATATAAATAGATATAGTTCGAGTTACGACTGAGATGAAATTACCCCCAAAAGAAACTGTCATATAAAAAGAGGCACATAAGCCTTTATTTTTTAAAAGGCCATGGTGGCACTAATAACTCTTTTTATGAGTTCTATTTATGAATGGAAAACAAGAGCAACTAAAAGAGTAACAATGGAAATATACATGTCATGTACAATGCTTCAGTTACTATCATTTTTATTTCCAAAGGCCCATGGAGACATGCAGAAATAAGTTAAGTATTTACACCATTAAACCCCCAATAGGTTACGTGTCAAACCAATATTTTTATTTAAATAATTTATAAACCAACCATTGTTATTTTTATTTAGAAGAAATGTTGCATCACAGCTTTTCTATAATAGAAAAACAAATCCCAAATAATTGTGTCTGTTAATTTCCATTACTTCTAAACTACTTATTTTTGCACTTAGCCTGAATTTAAATCTACCAACATAATAGTTTAATTTGACTAATGATGCAGTTTTATGCTCCATATCTTTGTAATATAAAAAGCAACATTCATTTTGTTGTACGTTCTATTTTAAGTAAGACATATATTTCCAAAACTCTACAGCTGAATTATTATGGAAATTCTTAGACTGCGTTTATGCTGGTGAGCTAAAGTGGCTCGACGGAGCCTAAAATACGGACAAACACAGAGAGGACACATCACTATACATCTATTATATCAACAACCTGTGTCTTCAACAAGAATACAGAATTCAAATCAATTTCCTTTAAGTGTAAGTCAGACATAAATGGCTTTAAAATACAAGTCAGTCGGTGATAAAATCACACAAAGTAATGCAAAGTTATTTATATGAGACAAACAAGATGGATGGAAGGCAGTGAGATGAGTGCAGGGCAACGGAGTACTGAGCGGTTTGTGAGCGGAGACTCGGAAGGACAAACAGGTTTATTACTTTGCCGGAGCTCACTACTCATCTCAGATCAGGTCAGACATAAACACACAGACACACACTTGTATGTGAAGATGAGTGATATACACATACAGTAAATCCAGAGAGGGACTGGAGAAGGCTTTAAGACCTGCAGCACCCAGTGCTCTTCATCTCCTTGTTTACATACTCCTGCAGCTTAAACTTCTCACTGGGATCCTTCACGGACCTGTGCGTCAGCTCCCTGACACAAAGGAAGAAAATAACTTGTGAAAAGTGGGACTTGCAAGTGCACATGTGTACTAACAAGAAGCAAACCTGTGAACTGAACAACACTTGTATTGTAATTATAGATTTCAGTAACCCTTTTGACTTTGGTCGCTATGATTTAAAGCCTTTGACAGCACGGTCGTGTTTTAAAAACACCTTTTTAGCTGTTGGTAAATGTTTTAATAGCATTAAAGTGTCAAAGCATCTCTCTCAATGCTGGCAGACAGAATGATACTCACTTGGCCACAGCGGTAAAAGCCAGCTCCACGTTGAGACCCGACCTGGCACTGGTCTCCATGAAGGGAACTCCAAACTCCTGCGGTGTCAAAGTATTGACAGTTAAAAATCCTTGCCGTTAAACAATCAAATTAACTTTTTACAGGTTTCAGTTTCTCTATGAGCGCTGAGCTACACTCATTGTCTACTGCTGTATCCTCCTACACCTAATTTAGAGTGTCCAATTAACCTAATTACCCATTTTTGGACCCACGGTTGAACTGGGAACCAAACTGGTGGCCCTCTTGCTGTGAGGCAAGAGGGCTCTTCTTTTTTATCTCAGTCCGTGTTGATATAAACTGATAATCTGTCCTTTTTTTTTTTGCACTGCAGCTCTTAGCCTTAAGTTAAATGTGATTACTCCATGTTTTGTGGACCTTGTTGTGCAGAAACAGTCCAGCAGTGGGATGTTAAAAATGTTTTCTCCTGGATTCAGTGTGTGGTGGATGCATTTGCAGCTCTGCTATTATTATTATTATTATTATTATTATTATTATTATTATTATTATTATTATTCATCAAATCAGAAAAATCACAAATGATGGAATTCTGTTCTTTATCTGCATATCTAATATCAGTGTGCGGTATTTCTTATTTGGTGGCACATTTTATTCAGAGCAGAAAATTTGGAGGAAAACAAGCACAAGTGAAAATATTCCTAATGTTATTTACCTTTCATTCACCTTAAATTTACATTTACATAAATAACAGTAAAAGAAGGCGCTGCCTCCACATATATGCACAACAATTAGCAGATGTTAATGTCATTTCTTGACATGTTGGATACAGGTTTTTCACAACAGCTGTCGCAGTGAGGGCTGTGTGTTCCAAAACCTTCATTTTCTTTCACCTTAGCAAGCCTCTCTCCATCTTCTCTCTTCACCACCCTGTCATGGGTCGCATCAGCCTAGTGAGACGGGAGACAAATCAAGTGTGAACACCTTTTACAAGCCTCTCTTTCCCACTAACGCAACTCAACTTATTATCGGTTATTTTGCTTTTCCATTAGCAATAGTACCTGGTACCTCGTACTTTGAGAGCGTCGTCACAGGAAGAGGCACAAGAATCAAACTGAACAATGCAGTTAAAAAGACTTAACAATCCTGAAAACGTGGGGTTAATCTCCATCATTTAGCACGAAAATGTCTAATATCTCAATAGTTAACAGAGGATTCTGGTGTATTTAGCAACAGCACTGCTGAAAGCCGGCGATCGCGAGCCGCATCACAACCCCTGCTGCTGTATTTCAGTTCAGTGACCTTCAGTGAGTCTGTGTATAATGAACTAATCTTTTTATTGAGTCTAATGATTCAGTTACACCGAAAACAACTGGTTTACAAGTCACTTGTCACTAGTTTGTGTGTGTCGTGTATAAAATGAAGTCACGGCAGTTTCATGCAGCCGTGCAGCGATGACTCCGCCTACATTGAGGAGGTACTATCGTCGAGGCGAGGCGAGGCAGTACTATGTAGTAGAAAAATATAATTTGTATTGGTGGCAGCCGTCAAGACTGACTCTCACTGGAGACTAAAACTAGACAGAGCTCCAAGGCAGAGATACTCTCTATTCTTTTTTCTTCCTGTTTGTTTGTTGACAACCATAATGTTGTATTACTGCCTCATCCGTCTCTTTCTTTTCTTTTCTTCCCAATGATATCCCTACATTACCCGTCTATGTGAGTGACAGAGATTAAAACATTTCAATATATTGATATGGATTGTCAGATCTTATGCAAATGTTTATATATATACTTCATTGTATATTTTATTTATACACTTTGTTCCAGTGGCTTTTCCCATGTTCTTTTTCAAAATACATGCAAATTAACATTTGTGTCATTTGAAGTGTCAAACGCTAAGAGCTTCATCAAATCATATCCAAGCTTTTAATCAAACCTTTTGAAAAGATCGAGGATGTGATTCAGAATAGGTTGCCCTGATTATTTTTAATGAGAGAAGAAACATGCCACTCAGTTCCACTCTGACACATTTATGTAGTTTTTTTGGCACCAGTAAATCCAGTTTTGTCTACATGATCAGTTAAAGTTCCATATCATTTAACCTTAACAAAAAAAAATGATATGTTGCCAGAATTATCTTTGAAATCCATCACTGTTTCGATTTTGTCATACTGCAAAACTCCCATACGAAATAGTTCTAATTTTAAGTTTCCAAAATTGTAATTTAGATACAGAAAAGTCAAAGAATGTAAGAAATGTGTATGTGTCAAGAGCATTGCTTACTTCTATTATGTGACTAAAGAACCGACTACGGCTGCCTGTAACGATTCTTTTCATAATCGGTTAATATTTTGATTGTTTTCTTGATTAATGGAATACTTGTTTCGGTCTTTACCAAACCTGGAAATGATGTCTTGTTTTGTCCACAAACCAAAGGTTTTAATGATTTCTTTGTTATATGGAGCAAAGAAACCAGAAAATATTCACATTTAGGAAGCTGAAAAATCAAGAAAGCCTGTTTTAATTATTGAGAAAAACACAAACGATTCCAAAAGTGTTGACGATTGCAAATATTGATCAAAACAAATATTTCCCTTGCCTTGTTTCCGAGCAGCATGAGCACAACATCCTGGTGAGCATATTCATGGATCTCCGTCAGCCATGCCTGGAAACAACACGGGGCAAAGACACAAATGAGAGAGAAGCCGTGTAGCGGTGAGAAAAGTAAAGCAACGCTGTACACTTGAAACCCTAAATGATGAGTTCAGAGACATGAAAGGAGGAACGAGTAATATGCAAAAATGGGCACTGGGAAAAGAAAACCTTGTCTGGGACGTGACAAGGTCGAGTCTCGGCATTAAATCTAATGACGCGGACAAGGAGGAGGAGGAAAGTGGGAGCGACTACAGCATTTAGATGAACATGGAAGAAGGGAGAAAAATATGTGCAGACAGTTTAGACAGAAAAAAACCCAAGGCAAGGACAAAGAGATAAAAGCCAGAGAGAATTACTGTGAGTGTTACTGTATAAAAAAACCCCCTTACCTTTGGCAGTTTAATTTACACTGATGACTTCATCACTACAGTGTAAAGCTCTAAAGGTGAACAGACTGCACTTGTGACTGCATGAACTTTGACAGCGTCTGAACCAGCCAGTCTCTGTTCATGAACCTTTAATCAATGCTCAAACAATAATCCTCATTATTAAATACATAATTAACTAATTATTCCCACAGTGAACGGCTCCACATTTCTGGTCATCAATGCTCTTGTCTTTGTTTTTTTTTTTGTTCTCTGACGACTTTCCTTGTTAATTAATGCTGCCGATGACTCTGGGTTTGTAGAGGGATTTAACCCGGGTCACTTCCATCCAAAGGTCGTGTTAAAGAGATGAGAGGGACAATGTCCTGACTCCATGAATAATAAAACATGACACATGCTTGAATGTGCTTTAGAAAGACTACAGTGGGAATCTGTTGTGAATATTTCCTGGTACCCTCACCAGAGGTGAATTTATCTTGGTGTAAAAGCCTCACGGTTCTTGCGCTGTCTTCCACACTGAGTGGGAGATGACTAACACGACCTTAATGAAATCAATTCTAAAATGGACCCGCAGTCAGCAAAATGAAGCCGAAAATGAGGAGATGTGATTATGCTTTGTCTGGTTTGCAGTCTGGCGGGCAGCATTTTGGACACGCTGAAGCCATGCAATCATGTTTTGGCAATTGCCGGGAAAGAAAATGTGCTTATTTAGACGGATGAATGAGATGATTCAGATTGTTTCCACGACGAATGCAGTTAAATATCATCTCCATAGCAATGAAATGCAATATTAATCTGCTCAAAACGCTTCACCAGGAGGGAGTAAATAAAGCAGCCTGTGTGCACAGATAGTGCTTTAAGCCTGGTTTATACTCGCTCCGGTGCATCCGACGCCAGACATTACAACATGACCACCGGAGTGTTTCAACGAGTCTTTCAAAACATTTGTGGCAGCTCTGTTACTCACTGGACGTGTCTGAGGGAAAACTGGTGGAGCATTTTGGAGCATAATTAACAAACTAACACCAGGGAAGCAGTCACACAAGACGCTTGCTTTGCTGCTTTAATGTAAATTATTAGATATGTTAGGTGTGAAAACAAATGTCAAACGTAGAAAATGAGAGAAGGTAACAGAGTTTGATAAAAGTGATTCACAAACATCTCGGCATTTCCCTTAAGGTCATGTATTTTCATTCTTTCTTTCATGTTTCCTGTTTTATTTTGAAAACTTACCTCTCCTCTTGTTTCAGATCACTTCACTTCCTGCCTGTGTGTGATTGTCTGCCCCGCCCTCATTAGATTCACCTGTGTCTCGTTGTCTCCCTCTAATTAAGTCTAATATCCTATGGATGTACGAACTGAGCTGAGTTATAATCTCTTATTCAAGCCTATGACACCAGGATCTCTGACCAAATGTTCAGGAAGCCAAAAGTTGATGGCAAAGTGGAAGAAAGTGAAAGTCGATTTCCCCAAAAAGGGTAGCAACACATCTGTCAAACAGTAAGTGTACGTTATCTTGTAAAGCTCAGAAAAAAAAGCAGCTTGAAATGTCAGCGTAAAGATTACAAATAAGAAGTAATTGGATGCTAGTTGCCATAAAATATTACATTTAATAAAGTTAATGCCAAATACACTGCCTGCTCAACCGTAGGAGAGGAGACGACAGTGCTATACGGCAGAGAGACGGATGTGACAAAGGCAGAGATGTGACAGAGACAGAGAGGGAGACAAAAGGCAACGAGATGGAGAGAGAGACAGGCAATGACAGTGAAAGACAAGACTGTATCAGAGAGGAAGTGAGGTCAAAGTCAAGCAGACAGCTGCTGGCAGCTGCACTGTGACTTTGTTGAACTTGTCACTGGCAGGTATGTGAGGACACTTCTGATGTTGTCACAGAGAGGGAAAAAGCAAATATGTGTACAACACCACAACACAACACTGTAGCCAGATAAGCTGCCGCTGTTTGCTTTTTCTCTTCGTATCTAGCAGGCACCACTGTTGAGAATTGTAATAATTGATTATATCAAGGTTACATTTTGTGTCCGTGCGGCCTAGTAATGGCAGCACCTACGGCTTCTGGCTGCAGATCAAAGCGTTGCAACACTAAGAGCACTACTGTGAGGCAGTGATGTCTTGGTTTTTGTTTAGGATGACATCACAGGTGTTATTGCATTATCAGTTTCTACACTGTTGGGTATAAAATAAAAAAAAATATGTATTTGCAGCAACCAAACTATGTTGTTGTTTGAAGAGTGAAAAGTTCCCAGAAACATCACATTTACTCAGTCGTCTTCTTTACTTCTTTTTTATTATTTAAAGATTTTACACAGAAAATGTTGAAGTGTGGACTAGGAAAGGCAAACCCTTCATCGGTATCTGTGCCACAAGTGCACCCTTGGTAAATTGCTGTGGGAATAATGCACAACTCCTTATATGGACATCCTGTGTGTGTTTATAGGTCACACCTTTTAGACTTTACCAAATGTGTTTTTGTCTCCTTTTGTGTTTGTTATGATTAATTTTATATTCCATATTTAAAAAAAAGAAAATAATTGGAAGCCACGATCATGTGTGTTGTGCAGAAGTCACAAAATAGAGCGTTTGTATTTTTGCTTTCGTTCACAAAAACGAGCCAAGCAAACAAATCCAAAATGATTACACATTTTTGTGAGTACTTTTTGTTCAGGTATGTACATACTTGGTGAAAATTAAAAAATAATAATAATTGAATCTGATTCCCGATAGGTTGTGCTGAAAAACAGGATGTAAGTGGCTGTGGAGTGGCTCAGTGGTTAAGACCGGTACCCTATGTGCGAAAAAACCCCTCGCTGATTGTACTCCATTGTAAGTCGCTTTGGATAAAAGCGTCTGCTAAGTGACATGTAATGTAATGTAATGTAATGTAATGTAATGTAAGACACTCAGTATTGCACATTCTTATAGCCTCTGTATATATGCAGCCTAAATGCTCTGTGTTCTAAGGGTTAAAGCAAAACCACTATAGCAAATAACACTATAGGTGTAACATGACTACACTGGTTTTCACCCGATTTAGGGGTTTAGTTACGCTTTAATGTAGATTTTCTCACAGCACCTCGTAATCTTTCCACATGATCCCCACTTTCTTCTCTCCGTTGCAGTTGTCAGAGCAGATTTGCTGGAGGGGATGATGCCATTCTCCCCAAACTTTGATCAGAGTAATACAGCAACTGACAGAGTGGAGACATCTGCTCTCAACAGCAGGCAGAGACTGAGCCAACCCAGAGGAGCGAAGAGAGAAAGTAGAGCCTCTCCCCCGAGAGGAAGTTAGGGCTCCATGAGGCAGTTGAGCTAAATGGAGTGACACTGTCTCTGTCTGACACCGGAAAACTCAGAGAAATCCTGTCACACTCAAGGCTGAGACTTTTCACACATACAGTGCACAGCCAGACCAAAAAACTCAACGTGAATACATCAGATTTAATCAAAACAAAAGAGATTTAGAATACATCAACATGTGTTGATGTTTGCGGAGTCAGCTTTATGCAGATTTTCGCACACACACACGATCTCTTCAATAAGACAGATCAGTGAACAAGCTCTGGTGATAAAAGCTGATTTCTGAGGCCTGACAGAAAAGACAAAAGCTTTTATGTTTATAAAAGAGCAGCTGACGGGTGTGAGACATGTCTGGACGGCTGATGTGCTCTGAGAAGCTGCGCTCGGAGTGAATGTGTGACACCTCCCTCAGCGCTCTCCTCAAATGTGATTTTGTGCTGTAGATGTTGAACACAAGGGCCAATCCTAATCATTGTGTCTGTTTCAGTCTCTTTGGAGCAGCATTGAATAAACCTAAATAGAACTCAACATATAGTTTATTTGCTCAGTGGAAAGTGACATGGTCTGTTTCACTTGAACCCAAAAAAAGGACACAATGTTTTTGTTACAATATAGCTGTAGGTTGTACAGTCTTTAGTTTAAAGAGTAAAGTAAACCAATTTATAAACCCAATTTATTTCTGCAAATTAAGAATGTATGAAGATAAAATGGGAACGTTTTTCAATAAATGATTAGGGGGATGATATAGTGTGTGCAAAAGGTCAAACAAGGTGGTTGAATAATCTAAAATGCAATATGAAAACTACTGTGCCACGATTAATGTAACATAAAACCATGTGGCAGATGTGCAGAAGTTGATGGCATTAACAGACAAAAGCAGACTGTTATTTACACTGACTCGTTTTCTGAGGACATGGTCAAATACATATTTTTTTTTAAAAGCAAAAACTATGCAGTATTTTTAACCCGTTAATGACCGATGTGTGTGTTGCTGCTTTTGTGTTCAGTGGGTGTTTGGCTGTTCTTCTATCGGCATTGGACGTGGCTCCATGGCTTGTGTCTGCCGGCTCCATTGAGAACAAATGCACATGACCAGGAGAGTGGAGCGTCAGCGGTGAGTTTTTATGACAGAGAAAAAGTCGAAAAACCAACCATGACTTGCAATTTACACTTGAATCATTCTTAAGTATGTGAAGTGTCATTGTCATTAGTAGGAGGTTGGATGTTGCATGTTCCACAATGAATAGCTGGAAATCTACATGTAATGTTACCAATTCATGGATGTTTATGCGTATTTTAAGAATTAAAGGGCCGGAAAACGTCCTGTAATTCAATCAATTTAAATTGAAGAAAAACATTTAGAAAAAACACTAGTTGTACATCAGATTCTGCTTGTTAAATTTGAAATTGGTCTCAATGTGCAAAAACAGGCCAAAAAATGTGTACAGGTGTCTGTGAAATTTTGCGTCACATAATTATGGTAATGAAAGCGCGCTTGTGTTAAAGGGTTAAATGAAAACAATTGAAATATATGATGCTATGATTAACAATGCAAGAAATGTCTCCCATTTTAGGAGGCTCACTCTCGGTGACAAACAGACCAAACATCCTCACCTGCCTCAAGTTTCTCTTCAGTTTTATGGAGCATTTGTGTCTGTTTCAGCTCATTAGTTGCACCAAAGACGTTTCACAAGTGTTTGTTATTCTTAAGATTATTATTATATCTGTGGCTTTGGTCATTTTTGAGGAGGTTAACATGCATAAAAACTCTTGGCATGGAGGTCAGGTCTGGTGAAAATGCGATATTGGCATAGTGCCCGGACCTGTGTGTTGCTCAATGGCTCTATAGCGCCCCCTTAGGTGATAACAGAGGCAAAATTGAGTTCCACTGAATTTCTCGAAACTTGGTGGGGAGACGTTATAGACCAAGCCGAACAACTGAGCTGATATTCGCTTTGTGGAACGTCTCTCTGCACCAGATGACAGACAACACTGACAGTGTTAATGCTTCACGTGCCTGAAATGTTTCCGATAGCCGGAGGAAACGGCAACGCACTGCAGTGAAGTCTGAAGGCAGACGATGAGAGGATGATTAACCCCCCTCTCATTTCTCTGTCTCCGTCAGAGTGGCATTCATCACCATTAGCGTTCATTAACATGAGTTAGTGCTCGTTATAGCAGCTGTGTGTTAGGAGGCATCCGTAGCTCGCCACTGGCATATCCCCTCTCACTGTAATAGACATTGACTTAATGTGGGAGCGGTGGAGGGATGTGGAGGAGGAGGAGAAGGATGAATTTGACTGTGCCTGGTTAAATTTCACCTCACTCACCCCAAATAATACACTTTAATTGGTTCAGTGGTCTAAGGTGCAAGACCACGATGCAGCAGAGCCCTGCACAAGTTCAAATGTTTTGCAAAACTGTGTGTATTGAGCCTGAAATAATGCACCCAATTATGTCCACATCAAATTGCTTTATTTTCAATGGAACAGCTATTGCTGCTTATTGTGGTATCATGGCTTACACCTAACAACATCCCTGAGGTTGAATTTGTTAATTTAGATGTTGGAAATGGTGCACAGTCGTTCAATAAACATTCCTTCAGAATAAAACGTGAATTTATTTAGTTTTATTTTTATTGGCTTGGTGTAAGATTCCTGTTAGTGGTCACATTCCCTGTGAAACACTTTGGACATTTTAAAAGGACGTTATTTTGTATCGCTGTTGTAACATGGTAGTGAAAGGTCAAACACAAAGACATGTGCAGGTATAGCCAGGATGTTTCAACTTAGGTGAACTTGCTATAAAAATGGGATGGGTTAACACCATTCCCATTGCCAGTGATTTTTTTTGTACCTGTGCATGAGAAAACAACAACAAAACCTACACAATGGAATGATTTTGAGGCGCTAATATGCCATAAAAGCAAGTTTTAAAGAGTAAGTATCGCTTTGTGGGTAACTGCTGTGCAAAAATGAATGCATGCAATTGTATTTTGCATTGGAAAATGATGATCACATCATTCTAAGAGATGACAAAGAAAATGGTGTTTGCACAAATGCTGAAGCTGATAAAAACCCTTGTTGCGTTGCAGACCCAGGAGTGAACGCCAATGACACATATTTCCACTGCTCAAACGCCTGTTGTTTTGCTTGTGTTTGTTAGTGGGAGTGTGGCATTGGTGTTGTTGCAGTTTTGGGCTTTTTTATGAGAGCGCGTGAAGCACTGGACCTTGACGAGATATACGACAAGCTAAACTGTCCTGTGTAGCAACTCCAGCTCATTACTGACAGGGTGGGGAACTTTTGTTTGAGATGACTGACAGTTTGTTACCCTCTTCTGCTGCTGCCTGCCCAAAAACATTCTGTACATGTCCTTCCTCTGCTGCTTGTGCACTCACACACATCCTCCCACATTCCCTCGCTCCCTCCCTCCCTCTCTCCTAGAGCTGCTGTTCACACCTGGAGCTAAAAAAGCACCTTTCCTGCTTTAATGATCTCTCCGGGTAGATGGGCATGTCATATATCTCTGGCAGAAAGTGGTGATGAATCACCTCTCCTCCCCTTTACAGCCCCTTCACTGCTCCGGAAGAGACATTTTATCCGATGATCGACGGCAATTAAAGCAGTTGAAGATCGCGGGGTAGACTTTCTGCACAGTAGTTAACAGCTGGTGTGATGACACGTGACCCTCGGTCCGTCTGACATCAGTGACACCATGACGAATGGTGATGGAGGAGACATAATCCATTCCAAACTACTCATTATTTCACAAATACAGGCGGTAAAATGGCGCTACCATTGAGAACTATTGTAACTTAACGCAAAGTTATCGAGGTATACCAAAGTAATATGTGACCCAATAAAACGAACAAATCTATGAAATTGCTTTATTGTCACTATTATTATACGTCTCTGCGAATCCCTCTCTTTAAGAAGCTGTATTACCAGTCTGTCTACTTATAGGTAATGCAATTCTCGGGTCCACTAAATGGTTTCCGCTGCGTGAGTGCTCATGCAATTGTTATCGGTTTCATCCTCAATCATCTAATCTGTTTTCATGGCTTCCGTTGTCAGACTGCATGAAGCACAAACATTTCACAGTCTGAACAGGCTCCGCGGTGGTTCAGCGGCGTGCACTGTTCACAAGCCAACGAGGGTTTTCACTCGCGTCTGTCTGTGCTGAGTTAGTAAGTGCACTGCATGATGTTTTTTTTTTCCCCCCCTCCACACTCCAGAGAAATGCATCTTGTGCACAGTATGTCATCTTTAATTGACCTGGAGTTGTTCTCTGTGGAAGATGCATTGTAGGTAGCCACTTCTCAGAGAGAGTAGATTTAATACGGAGGAAAACATGCCCCATCAAGCAGAATTTATAGTTGATAAATGTGAATGTATATGGTTCTGGAAAACAACGAGCAGAGATTGTGACTGGTTGTTTGCCAGAGGAAGGGACGGCTAAATAGTCCTTGTAATGCCGAGGAAAAACAAAGTTTGGACTGAAAGCTGAACATGCCACCACACATGCGCTCTTGTATTTCTGTTCACCTTCTTTTTTTAGCCTTTCTCTTGCTGTCTATCACTTTTTGGTTTTAACAAACTAACAATCTAACAACTCGGTGTGACCAAGCTGTATCATCTTTTGATGTATGAGCCTTTAGTCGTACAGAACTGACCTGATGGACCAATGTCCAGTTTGTTTAAACAGCTCATTACAAATTGCAATGTATGTTCCTGGAAAGTATGTGAAAGGAGTAATGAAATGAAACTAAGAAATCAGTTGTTGAGTTTTAAAACAGCCTACCTGTATGTTGTCAAAGGATCTTTTGTTGGTGACATCGTACAAAAGAAGGAGAGCTGGAGGACACAGAGAAAAGTACAACATTTGAAAATGAATGTCTATTATTCATTGTTTTAAATCACTTTCAGATCAAATTCACTTTGCTCTGAGCACAGGGATTAATAAATTGAGTCCTTGGCCTGACAGTGTGTCACATTTTGGAAGAACTCAGACAGTCTTAGGGTGCAAAACCATGTCATTACAAGCTTCTCTCTCTTGTGCTGTCTGTTATCATAAAGTGACTGAAGTCAGGACACATGAAACTCGACTCTGCTGCAAGTCAGAAACAGTTTTTCTGTGCACACTCAAACGTATCTTTGTGGCGGGTGGTGCAAGACACATTTTTTGTGTGTAAAATGTGTAGATTGGCACAGGAAACATCAGAGTCCAAAGTTTCATGACACACAAGATTTACTGGCAAATGGTGCGGTGAAATTGAGGGTTGGATGACAAGACGGGCAGAGATTGATTGATTTCAGGGTGGCGAAAGACATAATGTGAAATGGGAAGAATAAAAGAGAAGGAGCTAAACTGGCGACACACTTACAAGTGAAGGTGAAAACAAGGAAAAGCTTGAAGGCAAAAGATAAAAACCCACCAGAGATGGAAGTACAAAGTAAAATGATGATTGGGACTTTCTTCCTCACAATTTCAGCCTAATAAAATCACTGAAATCAAGACTTTTTTTTTAAATAAACCTGCAATTTACTTTCCTTCTGCATTCTTTCTTGATTAGGCTTCTTGCTTATTACAGTTTTCTTTTCCTCACGGTGATTTTATCACTGCTTTATCACAGAATAAACATCCTGAAATGTTTACACACAATTTGCCTGAAAATATCTCTTCCTCTCCTAGAGCCTCCTCTACCTCACAGTCACTCATTCTCTCACTGGATGCACCTGTTCTCATTTGCCCCCACACACAGAATTTATGGAGAGGACACTTGGCCTCATTTATCACTCCCAAATCCCCACCTGCGCATTACAGACGAGTGCATTTATAATACTGTATGTACAAGAGTCATGAAAGGTCATGAAAGCAGTGCTGTCAAGCTTCTTTATTGCACCATAGCGTCATTGTCGGTCGCAGATATATCAATCTTTCTGTATATAAATACAACAATAATAAACCATAAACTTTTATACAGTAACTGACAGCCGGTCCGAGGAGTAGTATGAGATTTGTGGCTCTTGCTATAAAACACAGTAGAACGCCGCTCCTGATGATCATGTAAATCACAATGTAATTGTTCCATTTTTGATTTTTATATGTTTCTACACCCATAACCAACTTCTTAGTGGCCCAACTGCTGGTTCCACTAGATAACTAGAGAAACACTTTTCACTGTCCCTCAAAGATTCCTACAGTAGTCTGATAGGTTTAAAAGCAGATAGTTCTTTTATACTTAAAGGCACTGTGAGATGACCGTGGGTCGTATATGACATATGTTTATCTTATTTCAAAGATAAACAAATGCTTAAAATTGTGCACCTTTTTGATTTCATGCACTTTGGGTTGCACGTGAGATGAAAAAAAAATACTTACAGCTAATATTGTGCATTTTTTTACACAATTTGAGGTGTGTGAAGGACAGGTATGACCAAAACAATTTTATTACTATTTCTTTTCATTTTTAATGCACTTTTTGATAAAAAAAATTTTCACTGGCTGCAGAAAATGTCTGGCCCAGTTAGATTTCTTGGTTTGAAAATGTGGCCCAATATTACTGAGTTTGTAATTGAACAGTCCTGTTCTACACCAATTGAAGAAAATGGCAGACCTGTTTTTCCTCACCAGAGCAGGAAGTAGAGGGAGGAGGGAACTAATAAATCAGTCACACCTGAGAGCTGAGGAGTGAGAGGGAACACACAAAAGAGAGAGGAGGAGTGCAGACAAATGAAGAAATAGAAGTACTTTGAGCAACTAAGACAAGTAAAACGATAGACAGTTTAGTGTGGAACAAAAACATGAGAGGAATAAGCTGATCCCTGGAGCAGGAGACCCTGATGATCTTTTAAAACCTGCTTGGTTGGAAGACACCTACTCGTGGCAGATAAGTCCAACCTCGAGCTACAGATCACCCCCCTCTTCCCTCTTCTTTCTTGTCTCTCTCTCTCCCTCACACACACAACCTGTAATCAATTCATATCCCTCTGAATGAAACTGAACTGTGGCCGTGGTTGTATGATAATGTTATGTTGGCATCTTTTGTAGCATAGAAATAAGCTAACTGGGTAACCTCTCTGAATTATGAATATTTATAATTATAAAAATGGACAAGTTTTGACTTTTGATTGTTCTCCTGTCTGGCGCCCAACAATACTTTTGTTTTTGAGAGGCTTCTATGCTACAGAAATGGCATTTGACTTTTATTTAACCTCAAGTTAAAAGGTTCAAGCGACACATTTGTTGTTCTTCTTTAGCTGGTTTTGTGGATTTTTGAGATGAAAAGTTTGAAAAGGTAGATTTCCTGCAATGTTTGAATGTTTTTGCAAACTGCTTTGAATGCTATAGTATTTTGTTTGATGTGATGTATAATCTCTATTGTTGTAATCGGCGGGAAAATTCACATTTATGCCCATTCAATCGGATATAAATATAAAACAGCAATCTTCTGTCTCTCTTGACATAGAAGCTCCGGATGAAACAATTTAAAGATCTTTTGGATAAAATAAATATGAACCATTGGCAACCTTTTACAATGATAACCTCTCACCAACAAGGTATGGAAATAGAAATTCAAAACGATTGGGGAAAAGTGTTGAAAAACGTGCTGAGGTTCACTTTATGGTTGAAGAACTGGAAATTCAACAGCAACTTAAATGCTTTCACACAGAGACTCAGCGAATTATCTGCAGGTTATCAAAAGCAGTTGAAGTGAGCAATGATGTTCTTGGAAAACTGACCACAAACATGGAAAAGGTAGAAAACTAAAGTAAAGAGCAGAAAATGGTAGAAGCCAAATCCCAGCTTTGGTAAAAAGTGATCATATCAGGTTGATCTTTCCAACCTATGGAGGATCTAATGATGACCCTGACCCCCTAAATTATATTTCCAAATGCCATGACTTTCTTGCCCTACATCCTTGGAAACAATTCATCTTTACATTTCCATCCTTGCATTAGAGTATAGAGTTAGCATTTTGATGGTAACTTGTTTTAAATACACAAAGTGAATATTAAAGCTTTAAAAGAACATGTTTTCCCCAAATCAGCCCTGTCACAGTCAAGGTTTTTTTTTTTTTTACATTTTATTCTCATGGCAACACCATTAATGGACCAATGCTTTTAATCTTTGACATAAAGAGACTTGATAGTATTAGAAAGAGAATGATAGACAAGTGTGCAAACAGCAGGAAGGTTCAAATGTAAATGAACGTGGGGGAAAGAGGCTGAGTCTTCAGACCTCAGAGTCTCGCTGACAGACTGTTTCCGAAACAAGTGTTTGTCAGACAGTGAATCACAGTCGGCAACATTTATGTAAAGGCTTTTCAAAATTCCTCAGTGACATGAGGATGTCAAGCTTTCATTCTCCGTACATAGACACACAAAAGGAAGGGGAATGTTCAAATCTCACATTAAATATTTTCTTTTCAGTTTTACCAGAGACTCTTTGGGATTTATTTCTCCCCAAAGCTTTTATACAAGAGAAGATCATCAGACAGTCACATCTCTGATAGAGCGGCAACTGATGATTATTTTCATAGTAGATTCATCTTTTGATTATTTTTCAACAAAGTGATTAGTTCTTTGGTCCATAAACTGTTTCCCGAACCTCGAAATGATGATGTTTTCGAAAGTCTTGTTTTGCCCACAAACCAAAATTATGAATTTTCCTGATTTCTTTGTTATATGGAGCAAAGAAAGCAGAAAACATTCCCATTTAATAAGTGTGTGCGTCATTCATATAACTAATTTGTGTGGTAGAAGTGACTGAAAGTCCAGACACACAGACGTATAAGGCTGTACCCCTGTTTTTTTTAGGCGTCGTGCCTGAATCTGACTCTGCTGAATGTCCTCCAAGGTCCCGTAACTTCAGGAAACAGACGCATATAAATCCTGGTGTAATCTTGCAAACTGATTGGCAAACCATGACGTGCGTAATGAGGATTGTACTGAGACGCGGATCATTTTCATTCAATAAATCATGCATGTGATGGGTCACAGACACACACACACACACGCCCACCCACAAAAAACCCGAGTCCTGCGCAATTTGCATAAAACTTTCCAGACTGCAAAAAGAGATTAGAAGTCAAACCGGGTCATGCATTGTCCCTTCACATGAGATGACAACATGACAAACGCACAACACTGTGTGAATATCAATGCCCCTCAAAAAAAAGGAAGAACAAAAGAAAAGAAGAGCCACTGGCAATATGATCATCATGAGAACAGTGAATATACTCTGGGGTGCACAAGATCGAGTAAACATCATCACAAGCCTTCGCACTGTGCAGTGTGTGTGTTCTACTCGGCTGTTTCATAACCATAAACTTACCTGGCGGAACAAATATAAAAGACGAATATCCAGACTATAATATGTTTTTACATTGCTGACGGTTTTGTGCATCATAAGCCTTCTGCACTCTCCATAAAGCACATCTGCTTTGATTGCTTTGCACGAAACCAGCAGAGTGCTGTCAGTTAGAGCTTTATAAATGAAGTTGCATAGCTAATAATGAAGAAAAAAGTAGATCTATACACACACACACCCATCAGTGACGACTGACGACAGATCATACAAAGGTGCTTTGAATCCCCAATGTGTTCTCCTTCCATCTCACAAGAAGAGCAGTAAAACTCCAGTAAAGACAATCTCATCTACACTTTGACATTTTAACGCCGCTGTAAATTAAACCTGCAATAACACGTTCATTAGAATGTTCATTGTAGATTCCCTAAATCTCTCTTCTTCTACAACTCTGGGAACGCCGAAGACTGCAATGGCTGCACTCTAATGACAAACACAGAGGTAATAAACACATTATAAATGGCTGACACACACTCAAACAGTGCATTATGATGAAGAAAACACCCCAGAATGACACCTGAAGGGTCATGGATTATAATAATTGCTTTTTTGAATCAAATAATTCAAAAAACAGAATTTTGAGTGCATTCTGTGTAAGTGCGAGTATCTCACCATGGGCATCTCTGAAGTAGGCATGAGTGACACTGCGGAACCGCTCCTGTCCAGCTGTGTCCCAGATCTGCAGATATTAATAATAAAAAAAAAAGATGAATCACTTAATAGAGAGACGTTCCTATCTGTCTACAAAGTCTTCTGTTTGTGCCGCCAGTCTTCTGCAACTCATTATAAAGCCATCGTCATTTAACGATTTAATACTTATGCGATACGTCATCATGAAATATGGGAAATGAGACTGACGGGAGTATCGAACAGTCCAGTGTCTTGCAAAGTTCAGTGCTTGAAGCAGCATCTTTTAGTAAAATGGATGTAGCACCGTGAGCTATCAATCCAACACTAACGCTATTATTATGGCTAAAGACTTTGCTTATGTCTATAACTCACTGACAAGGAGAAACGATAGCACTTAATCCTGAGACACGCTGCTCTGATGAATGTCCACAGCCTTTTTTACGACCGAGCGGTTTAGCTCCAGCCAATCAGAAGACAAGAAGTAACAAACCATAGAGCACACACAATGTGCTCAAATGTTCCTTCTTCCACATTTTTGATGCAAATACATGGCCATCTAGAGCAAGAGGGACAAGATAAGCAACTGCTGCAGTTTACATGCACTAGCACGAAATCAGTTGCTGAATACAGACTACCACCATCTGCTGGCTTTTTTGTGGCAGGGTCACGGTTTGCTCACAGCCAACCTTCGAGGCTTATTTCGTCTTATTTTTTACTTGTGCAATATAAGTCCAATACTCACTCTACTTATAGCTCTATTTTGGTTTCTACTTACTCTCAATGGAACGATCAAACAGTAATATCAACTCTTTGCATAATTTGAACTATTGAAAATGTAATAATGTGAAATATTGGAGCTTTATGGACACAGCTAATGCTGCATAAAGTCCATACATCAGACTAAAAAAGAAATGAAGTAATAATTAATTATATGTTATATTCCTGCAGCAGGCAACAGAGCTTTTTATTACAATTTGGCAAAAAAAAAATCCCTGGTATATTTTCTGTCTTATTTTTTCATCATTTTTTTCAAGTATTCCAAACCAGCGTATGCTCTCTTTGTTCTTTCTCTGTGAGATGTCAGTTTTCATGCCGCTCTGCCTCCTGACTGCCCTCTGGCACAACCGGTCCCCAGAATCCAAGTGGCATTAGTGAGGAATGGTCATTGAAAGAGGAAAGAAAGAAAAGTAACTGCGTGCGTGTTTGTGTGCTACAGGGTGCTCTGCGGTCTGACTCTAATCCAATTATCCCAAAATGAACACATCACAGGGCAATTCTGCCATTCTCCATCACCCACTAATTGAGATAATTAGGAATGATTCACAATAATCACTCATAATTACTTTCTGTGTTTGACACAAATATCAAACATACTATGCTGACAATGACAGTGTGACCGCCAGTTCTGAATTTCTTTTTGAACAAAGTGTGTCATTCATTCATTCATTGTCTACTGCTTTATCCTCGGTGTGAGGGTCGCAGGTCACTGGAGCCAATCCCAGCTGACACAGGGTGAAAGGTGGGGTTACACCGTGGACAGGTAGCCAGTTCAGCGCAGGGCAAACAATCATACGCTCTCACTAAAGTGTGTAAGTCTAATGGAAAGTATACATGGAGAGGGAGGAAGACCAATTGTGTCTCAGTGGCTTTTTGTGACCAGATCATTGATTTTCCTCTGAAAATCAGCCTCTAGATAGTGGTTGACTGTCAGCCACATGTATCAATGAGCTAAAGAAAGAAGAAGAAACAAAAAACAGGCATGCTGGGGCCCCAAGGGACAGAGCACACACCACAGAGAAAGCACAGACGTTAAAGGAAATGTGCTCGGAATCCAGAATGCAACCAAAAACCCACATCAAAACAGCAACATTATTTAAACTATTTACATTCTGTACCAAGCTGACTTAATACTTCGGATTTCTTTTATTTTTTTCCAGGAAAAAAAAGTAATAATTTGTATCCAAATAATGTTTTAGCTTTCAGAGTTGTGACATCGAGGCTGCTGGGTGAGACCAGGATTCATCTTAACAGTTCACTCTCCTGGTTCAATTCGCTTCAATAATTTATAGACTAGTTCTGTTGTCTGTCGTGTTTAAAATACAAGATTTTTAATAGTTAAATAACTGCATTCCAGATCAGAACACAGGCTCATCTATTGTCACATCTACACATTCTTTGTTTATGCAAAATAAGCTTGCTGCTCACGACATCATGGAGCGATTCCCACACAGCATTTCTCGTTGACTGTGTTTTCCCTTTAAGCACGGGGTTTAGTATTTCTTGCATTCTTGGATTTGTAGAATTGTGTTTGGCATTTATGATCACCATAAAATCTCAGAGCACTTAGGCTAGATTATAGCACATCCAAGGCATTCTCCGTGGTCTGAATATGAACGTTTACCATTGGGGACAAAGACATCAAATATCGAGGATGAGGATCTCATCCTTTGTCGTACATAGCACTCAGCTGCTCAACCAACCCTGATTCATTGCTCCATACACTTATTTTTCTATTTATGACGCCTTAGGTGACATCTTTAAAAGGTACTTCTTTGTACCTTTAAAAATGTCTTCGATATATGCCCTGTCCCCACGTCTGGTTGTGGATGTTCTTTGATAAACTTGTGCAAGGAAAATTCCCCAAGGGGCCATAAAGGTTATAAATATAGAAATTGGAAACAGGGCATTCATATTTTGACATGAGTTGTTTTAAAATGACTGTTGGAATAAAATAATAGTCTTACCTGGAGCTTCACCTTGACTCCATCAATGTTCAGGACCTTATTCTGGAAATGAAAAGATACAGATATTATGCACTTTCTATATAAAACAACCACAGGCCACACTATACTCTCTTCACCTCACTTTGGACCCTTTTGATGAAGCCTGCCTTGAGGTTTAACCCACTATGCTCTCTGTGCCTAGTAACTGATCTGACCCGAGAAAACAAAAGGTTAATCAACCTGCCATCAAGTTAACTACAGCTCAAAGGATGACCGGGCTTGCTTTAATTAAAAAAGGGGAGTCCATCACCCTATTGATCCCACATCATTCATGTTCCACAGCTGGGGTGGGGGGGTGGGCAGTGCTTCCCTTCTTTGTGAATGCATTTAGAATCGAAACTAGCGATTGAATTTCTTTTTTAAAATTCATCTGCATGTCATTTTCTTTATTAATTGATTTATCATTTTGGGCCATCTGGGACATAGTAAAACAATAAATAACCTATTTTCTGCATACTAAACACCTGCACTTCTTTTCATTTTCTTTCACATCAGTATTTCAGTACATTTATTGCACCGCTTGCATTCCCTGATTTTCTATGAGCCAGTGACTGATGTTCTTCGGTGACCCACATACTGACGGTGTAAGAAAATACTTATATACTTATATAACTCAATTTATTCTTTAAAGTACTGTATCAATAAGACTCGGCCCCGCAGCAAACAATGCAGATATGAGGAGTCATTTTGTCTTTCAAGAAAAAGAAAGCAATATAGACTTTGAACCTGACATGTCTTGTCAAGTACGAAGGCAACAGCACACTCTATATGCATTAAGTGCTTCATAGGCCGCAGATGGAAGCCGCAGGTCGAGGTAGATCGGACCATCTCCAGTGTGCAGCATGGAGAGGTGATGGTGGCTGTCCAGACCAGTCATGCTGACCTGGGCTGGGGAGCAGTGCAGCGATTGTGGTTCTGACACAGCAGAAGACCATGTTGGTGGACAAAGTCACTGGGCTGGAGCAGGAGCAGGAGCTTGGACGACATGAGATGCTACCATTAACCGGCACATCACCTGGGCAGAGCAGAACGCCACAATCTAGAGTCAGCTTCCTGTTAAAGGGCAACCTACGACACTCTCTCTTGCTCTCAGAACCTCACACAGTGGTATGGTGCATTAAGGCAAGCCTCCAGGACATACTGTCGGGTTGTATGGCAGCTCTGACCCAGGGACGCAGGATCATTAAGCAGGTGGCGCCATGATAAAAGCCGAGATCCTGAGATGTAGCTTAACAGCAAGCCGCACAGAGGCAACAGCAAATCGTGCCCGAGCATGATTCGTAAAGCCCGGCAGCACGTATCAACTGTCTGCTCCAGAAGATTTCAAACAAAATATCACATTTAAAAGGAGAGGAATGAGAAAAGCTGTTGAGCATTTCACAACTCAATAATATTAATAGCAATTCTCATCATCAGTATTGGTTTTATGTCATCCAGGGCGTGACACGCGCCATTGCCACGCGCCATTGCCACCTGGGATTGGTTGCAGCTCCAGTATGTTCGCACCTGGCAAAGAGTGGTGGATGTTGTCAGACCTCAGGAAACAGCTGGTCTTCCCAAGAGAGAGTGTGACAATTATTCTCCAGCCAGACATTGTCATCATGTGGTCTGTGTAACCCTGATCGTCATACATGAGCAGGAAACCTCTTCTCCACCGCGGATCACAAGTAATCTAACATTCCATTCAGGTGCTCAGCAATCCTGTTGCTGGACAGACACATTGCCTTTCCAGATATTTAACAAATCCGAGAAGGATTACTTCTCCTGCTGTCACGGCAACAGTCAAAGCCCCTCCCTAATTTCACCCTCTCCGTGCTGTTCTTAAAGCCACTGCTGACCTTCCAAATCTCCCGTTGCAGAGGTGAAACAGATGCTACTATCTACTCCCCACAGAGCACTGTATCTACAAAAAGTAGATACAGCTTATGTTGATGTGTGTGGTTGATTTACCTCGTTGCAAGTCCCAAAAGGAAGAAACTCATACATATTCACATTGTGCTCCGAGCTAGTGTGATGGAAATCAGACTTTTCTTTAAAAACAGACTTCTGACCTGTTATTGTTTGTTGTCACTAAAAACAACCCAATATGTGCTCGGAGGCTTCATGAATATTTAGTGGCCCAGAAAATAAGAGGCTCATGATCGCACCGCGGAGAGGATTTTGGGTGATTATTTAAGGTCGATGTTGAACATTCTTGAAAATTCCTCACAGCTCAGAGAGAGTGGCTGGTGAATAAGAAGGCGTATGGAGTAAAGGCACTCGCACTTCCTGTAACACTTTACTTTCAAAAACTTTCTTCCACCTCCAATACCTTTCAAGCCAACACAGCTCTGCTCTACTTAGAATTTACGTACAATTTACAGAGAGGTGGCTGAGAATCTTGTGCCACTTTCAGGTCAGTTTATTCCCCTGAGCTGCAGTAAACTCCCTCCTAACAAAACACCTTTAAATGCATTTGGTACATGAGTGAGAAGGTGCAGTCGGCACAAAACCACTCTTACAGCACTTTTTAGAGATCATAAATCGCGAATGCATGAGGAGTTTGCAGAGAAAATGTCGACCATCCATCAATTTAATTCAATTTTATTTGCGTAGCGCTGATTCATAACATAAATTATCTCAAGGCACTTTACATGGTAAGGTCAAGTCCTGACAATTATTACAGAGAAATCAAACAGGAACACAATGAGCACACACTTGGCAACAGTGGGGAGAAAAAACTCCCTTTTAAGAAGAATAAATCTCTGACACACTCATAGATGTCACTGGGTGAGATTTGAGCTGAATGAATTAAAAATATCGATGATTACGTGAATGCGATTCTTTTTGACAGGTAGTGGAAGTGGCATACTGCCATGAAACGAGTATAGAATACTGGCTGGAATGCCAATAAAATGTCTTAAAATTTCATGCAACTCTCCAGCTTCTCGACCCGGCTGGACATGCAGTCACACAAACGCACACATGTGCACACACATACACAGTAAAGCATGACCATGCAATTTATCTCTGCAATTCTCCTCTACTTATTTTGCTCACAGCATCATCACAGACTTCTCCCAAAAGAAGAAATATCTGCCAGTGCATGTGCAGCTAAGATTTTTTTCCTCAAGTCTCAATTCCTGAAAAGATGCACCACTTTCTCAAAATGATATAGTCTCTATGTTACAATAAGTGTAAAATACAGGAGACACTAATCTAATACAAAGCTAGTAGACCTGTGTGCACAGAATTGTAAACACCAAGGAACAGTTCATTCATCAGTGGACTCTGATGTTCAACTGTGAGCTAGGAGCTCTGCTCAGGCAACAAGGGAATCCATTACTGGACAGACTCCACTCTGATCACTACATATGGGTGTTTATTGAGCTTCATTTTGTGTTCCTGTATCGACTTCAAATGTTCACTTAAAAAGGTACCCAGGGGAGTTCTTGACCACTAGTAGCTGGTGTTGGTTGGTGTGCAAAGGGACCTACATGTGTGCAAATGTGAATTGCAGCCCTGACAATATATTTTTTGACAATTGCGCTGTGTGGTTACGTTGCAGCAGGACATGCTGCAGTGCACTGTGAAAGGGCAATTTTAACCCTCTTATGACCATCGAGAATCTAGATAATGAGGCTGCCTGGATTTCTATTGATTGTATGGCTGTAGAATTGTCAAAAAATGTTCAATGAGTGAGTGCTTCTGCCCCTTTCTGTTCTGTTTTCCAAGATAACTTTCACTTGTCTGCCAGTTATTCAACCATTTGGGAATAAGCTGGTGTCAAAAAACGTGTGACGCGTTGGTGAATCTAGTCTGCGGTTGTTCCGCCGAAGTCCTGAGGGCTACTGTAATGACAAGTATATGGGCACACAGCTCTATTTCTCGGCTTATCCATCCGTTTTCTACTGCCTTATCCTTCACATGAGGGCCGTATGGGGTGCTGTACCAATCTCAGCTCACAATTGTCTAGATATCTCAAAGGGTCTAGGAGTTACAGTAATGAGAAGTATGCATGCCAAATCCTGTCAGCGGCGACAGGACAGTCACAGAGGGGTTAAACTTGTGAATGTACTGTAGATTTCAGGGAGTTTAAACATGGCTTTGCTAATGCAACAGAGGCAGAGTAATAGCATTAATCACCAAAAGTTACACACCGCAGCTTTAACTTACTTACAGTTACAGACTACATGATATAAAATTGACTTATAATAAGCAAATTCAAATTTGGCACACACTATCAGGTTCAGGCTTCCGTAGGTCTAAAATCATTGATATTTTTTCTATCCACCTATTATTCTTCTCATGTACGGTCAAATTAACAATTTAAATCTTTTTTGCTTTATGCCTTTTTCCATCTCTGTATCTCCATCAAGCTTCATCTCATCAATGCTCCCATATTCCGACAGTTCAATCACCTACTTCCTTCATGTCACGGTAAAATATTCATGACGCTCAGCGGGGTTCTTCTCTTTCTAGCTCCCTGTGACATTAGGGCAGCAGGTGGCAAAGCTGTTTCTTGTTAATTACCATAGTCTGGTTAATTACAAAAACATCTCCCTATTGGCAGAAATGAACACACACACACACATACATTGGCCTGGATTAACAGTCACCGAAGCGTACATGAGTACACTTTTTAATTTCGTAAGGGCTGGGTCTTGTAAGTCAACAAATAAAAACCTGCCCCTAATTATAACAACACCGGCCTCAACAGGACAATTAGTGACAATCAAAATGGCATAGTTCACACTCACATAAACGAGTATATTCAATTCAATTCATTTATCCGAGCACAGAAAAAAAAACCTGCACACATGCTGACATGATTATGCTTGGCACTTTAATTGCACCCACTCAGAGGCGGCAGGTGGGCTGACAGGGAAGAGAGTGGATAATGGAGAGATCAGTCATCCTCTCACTTACTATAAAAACAACATAAAAGCTGGAAAACGAGTGACAGACAGTTGCAGGAAGACCAAAAATGGTGAGGAGATGGACTTGTCAGGGACATCCACAAAGGCAGCTTGATTTTTTTGAGGATAATCATAATATTACACTCCAGACTCGCCTCTCTTATTAATTACTTGCTCTCTAAAATTGTGCATAGCAGACATTACAGACTCCTATTGATGTTTCTAACTTTTAAAATTCTTCCTAAAATCAAGTGGAATACCTGAATGTTTTAGTACATGACTATGTTAAGTTCCAAAATATTTGAGATGTGAATGAACTCTTGCCTTTGCAGCAAGAAGACCCGAGTTAGTGACCTGGTCTGAACATGGAGTTCGCATGTTCTCCACGTGTGTGTGGGGGTTTTCTCCAGGTTCTCTGGTTTGCTCTCACAGTCCAAAAACAACAAATTTGACACACTGTAAATGTGATCGTAGGAGTGAATGTGTGGCCCTGTGATGGACTGGCGACCTCTCCAGGGTGTGCCCCGCCTTTCGCCTTATGTCAGCTGGGACAGATGGATGTAAATGCATATTATGCCAAATGCAACAGATTTTGCCTTTGGTAAATATAATCATCCTTTCATTCTGATCACCTTTTAATGATGTTGTCCACTTCATGAAGCTGCTGCTATCTTTTACACATGGAAATGCCATAAATGATAAACTTTACAGGCAACAGAAATGCATTCTCAGTATGGAGACACAACAGCAGACAACATGGACATTTGTTGCCTTTCTTTTAGGTTTTACAAGGATATTGTGCCAAAAATGTTCACACATTTCAAGGATTGATTTTTAAGTTAATCCTTACAACACAGAGCATCCAGGCCTCTTTTCCATTTACTATATTAAAACATATTTTTACAGAAGCTATGAAAATGTGCAATATAGAGTGTCTTATATCGGCCCACCACTGCATTTACATCAACTGAAGAGACTGAAGGATTGCTTTTCTCCACAGAGTCATGAACTGAAGAGACAAGGAAAGGTTGTTTTTTCCACTACATCTAAAATGAGAGGAAGGTTGTTAGAGTAACATTGATAATTGGATTCCCTCTGAGCATCCTTGCCTCTCAGTGCTCTTCTCTATTTTGCTTTCTCCCGAGCTACGAGTAAAATCTAAAACTTGCTGTGCTCAGCCACACAGCAAAAGCTCGTTTTCACCAACTTCCTGATTGGAATATGGGATCTTAAAGGTTAGAATAAATGTTTGTCTTCAGGCTAGAACATTTAAATGAACAAATCACATATTATTTTCAGTAAGAATATGCCAAATAGCACACTGTGGAGGAAAAGTACAAAGAAAATGTATAGATAATCTATGCATTCAATTAAATTATGCATTATTGACAAAAGGCTATACGTGTTTAGACTTAGACAGCCTTGCTGACATCAAATATTATCAGAGTTTAGTGACAGATTGGAAGATTTGCTCTAGCCTTAAATGCCACATTGTTACTAGCAATTGTTGGAACCAATTTGGACGAGGCATTCAGCACCAAGGACAGCTCCAACTGCACAGCTTTTTGTCAACCTGTGAAAGATTTAGATGTGACACAGCTGTCATGGCAGATACCATTTGTTTAGTTTTTTTTCTTCTCCCATTTGTCTGTTGCAGGCGTCTCTCTAGGCGTCTGTTGTACGCCCAGAGCAGAAGCAAATCTAATCCCAAAGGAGTAAATTTTGTTTTTGTCAAAAACAAATAACACTATCAAAACTCCAACTCCAAAACAACTGATTTTTTTTAACCCTGATTTTCTTTAGAGCCACAGAACTCGACTGATGGCCACAAACTATTCAAAACAGACAACGAGCCACACTATCACACTGTGGCATATATTTGTTAATTGTACCTGCTTTGAAAGGCTTCTTTTGTGTCGGTCTCCCTCACAATGTCCTTGGGTTGTAACTACTGACTACAGCACCACATGTGTATCTACCCAGAGCTGGAAACAGTCACAAACAAAAGCTCAGCTTATCTTAGTTTAATTATACATATAATTATTAATTACCTTTGCTAAAAAACACAGCTCCCGTCTTAATTATCTGAGACGCACCAAAGGATTAAATTACACTTTCATCGTTGTGACAATTAGAAAAATCATTTATTGTAATAATGTGTCTTTTGGACGACAGCCGCATAACAAAATAAAATATAAATATGTCTTTATTGTGCCACTGTGGGGTACTTTTGTTGTCATATTTTAATTAATTTAATGACTAAATACTGAATTCAATTCAATAGCTATCTGATATAAGAGAAAAGGATCAGTATGCGAAACCTCAGTCTCAGATAAAGTTCTGATTCCTCCTGTGAAAGAGGCAACGTCTGTCTTTCAAAGATACAACAAAAACCTAACAACACACTCCTTGTATCCGGAAGAAGTGGAATAAGGTAATCAGATGAGATAGAGACAGAGAGAAAGTAGGTAAGCACCATTCGAGTGACGTGTGATTCTGGCGTTCTGTTTCTTTGCATCTTGAAATCTACACTAAACAAGTTACAAGATAAAATACCGCATCAGGACAATTTCCCCTTCACAGCAATTGTCACACAGCTGAAGCCTTTTACGTTCTGCCTGTGACCTCCTGACTGAAGTAACACGCCGACTCTTTTCAAGCTTTCATGCTGCGGGGACTTTATGGGCAACACAATCAAACACAGAGACAAGCTCTTGCACTCCGGTCAGCCTCAGCCACCTGCCCATCTGTTAAGACCTGGATTACCATGGCAACATATGACCTGGACATGCTGCATCACAGCTGGCCAGAGCATTCTCTATTCTCTGATTTTCTAAATTCAGAAAATCTATGAGTAAAATCCTTCATGGTGAAACTTTGTTCTGTTGAAATACCTCAGTACAACCAAGTATATTTCATCAAATGAGAACTAATCTTACTATTATGAGACTATACAGTGGACAACAGAAGTTTACACATCAAAGTTTGTCCACTGCTCTTGGGGAATACTGCTGATTCAGGACGCTTTCAGGATAAAACGAGATATAATTAACTTCCTTTGGGTACCACAGGGATCTATCTTGGGTCCACTGCTATTTACATTATACATACATAACACAATCAATACTTCAATTTGCTTTTTTTGTTTTGCTGATGATACTATTTTTTATTCTCTAGGCTCTACTTGAGCTCAGGCCCTGTAATGTAAATCCTTCATATGAGACTAGCATTAAAATATTAAATGACACGTATATAGCTCTTGCTGAGTCACTCAAACCTGTTTTAAACAAAGTGTCTTGTTCCAACTGTAAAACAAGTGGGCTGTTAACCTTGATGTCCATCCCTTCACTATGGAGATATTCTGTATTCTCATGCTGCCCCATCAATACACCGTCTGTCATAAACCACTACACTTAATCACAAATGTCAAAAACTGTTTCATATTCATCACTGTTCTCTTTATCACAGACAAGAGAAAATGGCATCTCATAATAATCTCTCAAAAACTGAGTCCCACATTTACCTCAAAAATATAATTTAATGTCTATTTACCTTCAAAAATGAACAGTTAATTTCCTTTCTGGAAAAGGAATAACTAACTAACCCAAACATTAACCTCTAGCCCTAACCCTTGAAATAAGAATGACATTGCTGTTTTCTATTCATGTCACCTGTCAGAGTAAGATGTAAAATGTAATAAAAGAATGTCTAGATCTACTTTACATTTTTGAATTAATATGATTGGAGTAGGCTGTCTATTTAAAATCTGTCTGCTTTCTTCTAGGGAGTTTTATAATTAAATCCAATCCTAGTTATGTTTCCTATTGTGACTTCCTGTATTTTTGAGCCTAACAAGATACCAGTGCGGCTCTGTAATCCTGCTGAGGCTTAAACAAGATGAGAGCACAATAAACAAGATGTAGAAGAAAACATAGAATGACACTGCTTTGAAGAGGGAAGCGGATCAAATCCCCATACAGACGCACACTGCATTTCTTTCCCACCAAATAAAGAGGATCAAAACTGTCTTTTCTAAAAATAACAATCCTCTCAGCCACTGTGTGTATCCTCCATGGAAAGACAAACAACAAGGTCCTTCATGGTTTCCGACCAGACAGTTTTTTATTTGGTCTTTCAACTTCACTAACAACGCATTATTTATACGATTCTCATGAATGTAGCTTTGAATGTATGCATTTCTAAACACGTCAGTTTTGAAGTGTGCTGGTGATGTTTTAGTTCATTTAAGTGAATGCTGTGACTGACCTATACAGTATAACATAAGAGTGATCCTTGAAGTGGTCCATTTCAATTGCACTGAAAAACCAACAACAAACCATGCAGAAAAGAGTGGGAGCCTTGAGGATGGTAATAACATTACTCATGTAACAACTGAAATGAAATAAGTCAACTAAGCTTTTACTTTTATGAGTTTTGTGCATTTTCCCCTCTGTCTGTATGTCTAGGACTAAGAGATGTTAAATCAAGTGCTCATCCACCCACAACCCACTCCAACCCACACAAGAGGCTATATAGAACGGCTGGACACTTTAGATAACACACAGTGGCAGTGACTCCTGTGGGCATAAAGGATCTAATGTTGCACCTACACTTTATGTAATGGTGTTAACTCTGAACTTATGTATGGACTTTCCATCATGCTGAGACAGACTGGTGGAAGAACAAGTCAGCTTGTCACCTATAAAACTGCACCCACTGATGCTGCTGATTAAAAGCAGTAAGAGAATTAGTAGTCGTGATAAAAACTGGAATGAGGTGACTGTCTCTGCTGATCACCTGACTGCACATCATGGACAGATCATAGACTGTTTATACATGTTGTTAATAAGGACATACCTAAAACCATTCTCATTCTCTTCCCCGGCCATCAGAGGGTGACTCCACTGATGAAGAATTCAATTTTGTGTGTATGTCTCTGAAAAATACTTTGTTACTGTACTTAAGTACAAAATTCATGTAGCTGTACTTTACTTTATTCATATTTCAAGCAACTTTTACTTTCACTCTACCTATCTTTGTTGCTCGTTACTACCAAATCAAATCAGAAGAAGAAGAGTTGCAATGGTCAGTTTTTATATAGGGCTTTTCCAGTTTTGACCATGGGGTTAAGTGTTGCTCAAGCACACATATAGACTAGCAGAGCCAGGAATTGAACCGACAACCTTTCACTTAAAAGACAACTTGCCCTAACACTGAGCTACCATGGCTCCATCCTTTAATACTTTTACTTCTAAGAGTTAAGTACATTTTATATCAGAAAATTACTTTTGATACTTAAGTACAATTAGTAATTTATTTTTAGCCGTAAAGTCCTTCTTGATGTTTTCAGCCAGAGTCCACAGCCACACCTTCTCATTCAAATATGGTCTCTTCAAATATCCAAAAAACAACCAAAAAACAAGGCGGTGCTGACTGGGCAAACGGCAAAGGTGAAGGCTTCCAAATGGCAGTTCATAACCTGATAAGTGACATCACTGTGGGTTGTACAGACACGCCCCTTTTCATTAATAAAGATGGACACTGTTTTTTTCTTTCTGTCCATCTGGGACAAAAAAAAGAGGCAAATTAGAGACGCCGTAGGGAGCAAAAAAATCTAAAGCATGTCAAACTAATTTAAGAAATCAATATCCTATCTAACACTGGAAATACTCACTGCTCGAGGCAATGTAAAGATACTGAATAGTTAAGAAAGTACTCTTTTTCAAAAAAAGGCACTGCATCTGAAAGAGTGTGTGTGACAACGTGTGGTGGATTTCTCTATTTCTTCTTTAGTTTCCTTTTTGTCAGACTCACTCTGAAGTCAATGCCCACGGTGGATATGAAGCTGCCAGCCAGGAACGCTCCATCTTTAAAACGGACAAGCAGACAGGTTTTCCCCACACCAGAGTCTCCAACCACCATCACCTGTTCAGGGAAAACAAGGAGGGAAACTCAGCCAGGAATGTCTGGAAGGCTAAACAACACAAATTTACAACCAGCACTAGGGGGAATAAATATTATGTACTGTCTGGCTGTTCACGAGAAAAATGTCAGAAAGAAACTCATAAACATACACATACAAAAAAACTAAATAATAAAAAACAGGAAACTGTTGTGTAAATCATTTTTTCTGATTATTTGTCCTCAGAACATGTGAATCATTCAACTGAATTTAATCACTGGTTTTTCAGTTCATGGTCAATGAAGAGGGATTTCCTGAAGGAGTGTGTGACAACTGAACAGACATTCATGTGTTTCTCTTTTTATTCTGAATTTGAAGGACCGATCTGGTCTCTGTAATCGGGTTAGCTGAAGGACCATGGAAGTCAAACAAGCCTTTTGTGTCCAGAGAGGGAGAAAGCAGAGAAACTGAAAAACAGAGAAGGTGGAACTAAATAATGTACAGTAACAGGTACAAGCATGACAGAGGATTTCACCCCTCTGTTTCTCCATGCTCCCTATTTCTCCTTTCAATCCGATTTTTTTTCTGCATGCTCGCCCTTCACTGCAGCTCTGCTTTATCTTAATGCCATGCAGGAGGAGCATTTCCCTGCCCTCAGGTTGTCCTGAATAAAATGCAATCAGTTTCTTTAGTGAAGAATAATGATATTACAGAGGGAACTGCATATACGATGACAAACAGTACAGTGACACAAATGACAACTGCTATAAAAAGGACAGAGGATATGATGCAGGATAAACTCTCCACAGCCACAGTGGGTGTATTTGATAGTGTACAAAAACAAAATATTATTGAAAGTGTGAGTTGCGAATTTGTTGACTGTAGTCCTTCCTTGTATCTAACAGAGAATTAGAGTGACGTGGTTAAGAGGCAACAGCTGATGAACAAATAAAACAATTAAAAGAGCAACACAAGGCCATTCTGTGGAAAAAGAACAGAGTGACATTCTGTGGGTGTGTGTGAGTCTGTGCTTGTGTTGTGCTGAAGTGAAGTGACAGCTCTCAGGGTGCTCTCATTATAGTTGGGTAACATGTTCACTGCAGATGCAGACCTGGCAACCTGCTGCTGCTGCTGCTGCTGCTGCTGTTAGTGATGATGATGATGATGACTCGAGTTGTGCAACTGTCCAACCAGTTGCTCAGCTCGAGCACATGATTTGTTTGCAGGCTGTTCCAGGGGGCGGTGTGTGTGTGCGCGCGCACCTTTTCCAGGTTATCGATCGTTTATTGACACAGCTGGTGTCATCCTGCTGCTGCTGTTTGATGTTTGATGAATAAAATGTGGTTGTAAAAAAAAACAAACAAAGGACAGACAGTTTGACAGGGAAGCAACACTGTCAAAGACCAACTGTTATCTGTGTATTTATGTATTTAATCTAAACCTGCAGGGAAACAAACAAACAAAACAAACAAAACACAGCAAAGTGACTCTGTGTTTGAAGAGGTTTGATTTACACTGACATGGACCTATATTTTCTACCGCATCATCTCGACTATATTATGTACAATGTTCTCAACTAAGCTGGTTTAGTACTACTTTACAGCTTGTTGTCACACATGTCAGCACCTTACCTTGAAGGCGATGTCATAAAACTCGCTGCTGTTGCTGATGGAGGGTCTGCTGGGATGAACCACACCGTTCATCTGAACGATGCCCGGGCTGCTCCTCGCACCTTTCCCCCCGGTGCCTCTCGTTGCCCCGGGTGTAGCAGCAGCAGCAGCAGCGGCGGTGGTGGAGGGGCTGCCTGTGGACGCCGGGCTGCTGGCGGCGGAGGCTTTATTCCCTTTGGCAGCCTTCTTACGAGACATTTCCCCGGGATTGAGAAAAAAAAAATATATGTGAATCTATCAGATGAAGCTAAACAAAGAAAAAAACAACACCAAACCACGTCTAGGGAGGAGTGAAAAGTTGCAGCTGCAGTTAAATGAGCTGATTTGTCATCACATGCTCCGTAACAGATCTTTTACTCCATGAAAAAAAATCCCTGAAATTCAGAAAACGCTCTCTGTGGTTGAGTCTCTCCGCTCTCTTGACAGCTCTCCTCAAATCAGGACAGCAGCCTCAGTACTGCGGACTGTGGCTACAGAGATTTGATTTGTCAGAGAAGAAGAATAAGACATTGAACGCAACACGGTCAGGACGCAGGACGCTCGTTGCACTTTGCACTGGACAACAACAATAAAATAAATCACCACTTAAAAACTTAAAACTGTCCGTTACATTGAAGCCATTGTCAGATGAGTTCACAGATTAAGTCTACCACCTTCACGCAACTCTCTGAGTTTCTCAGTGTGGCAGGAGAAGAGATGTCTCCTCTCCCAGTCCCCCCTGCTCTATTCCACCAATTGCCACCAGAGGGCGCATTATAATTTGAGGCAGCGTCGCTGTGTTTCTCTCCTGCGCTTGATTGAAGCTCCTCTCCACTTCCTGCCTCTCTACTGACCACCTGCCGCAGGTATGGACGCCTTGTTTAAACGCCTTGCTTAAACTGGAAATATGTTAATAAATACATTATGTGTTTATAGACGGTCACTGTGCCGCTGGTTCCAACTGGTCTGCCGGTATAGCCACGCTTCCCCCCGGGTTTGACCAACATTACCTGACTGTACGTTAGCTGCTTCCTCTCTTTGCCGCTCACTTTAACCACGTGCTTCATTAATGTAGTTTGGGAAGTTGTAAGATTGATTCCCCTCTGTTGCTTTGTCTGTGTTCGTCTGTTGTTGTTGTTGTTGTTGTTGTTTTGCTGGGTCATTAACTGCTTGGATTGTGATTCATTTTGCTGTGTATGAGCCATTTCTGTGTTTGGGTGTGTGTCTGTGAGGGGCCAGTAGGTGTCCTCAGTGCACCTGCAAAAGGGGTTACAAAGGTGGGAACTAGTGTTTCCGGGTGCAGGTGTTGCTAGTCGGAAGAGCTAACAGTTTTCGACCGCTCTGCTCCGCCACGCTACGGCAGGAGAGTCAGTATTGGGAAATGGTACATGATGGACCTTTGTTCACACCGTTAAGGGATGTTGCGTATGATCGTTATGGTGAGAAAAATAAAGAAGCATGCAAAGTACCAAACCAGGAAGTCGTCTGTCTCCTTCAGTGGCCGGCAAGCGCGTCAATCTCAAGTTAACCCGTTCTAGCAGCCCTCAGTGGCTTTAAGCTTTAGGTTTAGCCTCTACATTTAAGTCGAAAACTCGCTAATGATCGTGCTTCATCGCCCTGGAAAGAGAAGGCACAAGCATCTAAACAACGAACATTGCACCTACGTGAGCCTACCTGTTGTCATCCGAAGCGGCGAGAGGGCGCCGCTGCATGACAGGCATGAAGTCGACATCCGCTAACGCCGTTAGCACCCAGCACTCGCTTCGTTTGGAGCCACGCCAAGGCGAGGACACCGGGGACCGACCAGAGGACGCCGTCGCATGCTAACGCTGTTAGCCACAGCATCTGCTTTGTTTGGAGTCACGCCAAGCCAGCGCGAGGACACCGGGGACCGGCCAGAGGACGCCGTCGCATGCTAACGCTGTTAGCATCCAGCACCTGTCGCCGTTGGAGCAGCTACACCGAGGACACCGGGAGCCGAGAGCTCCATACGCCGGCAGCGCAGCACAACCACAACGGGATCACCATGGCGCCCACCGCAAGTAGTAACGCTACAAATTTATGAATGGCCATTTATGTTTTTGCGCACAGCTGTTTACTATAGCCCCAGGGGCGTAAATCCAATGCATTGGTGGTCAAAGAGGGAGGGTAATTAACTCGAACTTAAAAACTTTGTTTCTTGGGGAAAGCATCATGGATCAAACATCGGAAGAGCCCATTGAGGCCATCATGCATCCAGCTGAAATAAACATTAACAGTGATGGCGTTGGTGTGCTAAAAGACAAAGAAAAACGTGTTGTAACATTAACTGTAAAGGCTTTTGCCGAAAAACTCGAAAGGTTGCAAAAAACTCGGAAAGCTAAACTAAACAAAGCGGGTAGATTAAGAGAAGATATGCAAATGCTCATGCAAAACAAGGATACATCAAAGGTACAATGTGTTCTTCATGATCTTGTTGATTTGTGTGATGAAGCCAAGGGTATTCATGGTTCTTTGATGGGTATTTTACCAGAGGATGAAAAAGAAAAACATGACATATGGTTCAAAGCAAAAATGATATGCAATGTTGAATTTATTTCTAATGTGAACAAATGGTTATCAGGTGTTGAGCAAACATTACCAGGTGCTGCTCGTACATTAAAGGTTTACAATGATGATGACAAAGATGATGTGAACCCAGAGGACAGTATTTCAAATGTGGCAAGCAAACACTCAAGCAGAAAAAGCTCAAGGAGTGGAAGGTCAAGCACCGCCTCTTCAACAAGAGTTAAAGCAGAAGCCGAAAGAGCTGCGTTGCTCGCTCAAGCTGCAGCATTACAGAAAATGCATGCTCTGGAGGAACAAGAACAACAGCTCAAAAGGAAAAGGGAACAGCTCGAGTTGGAAAGCAAGCTAGCCGCATCCACTGCTAAGCTAGCAGTCTTGCAGGCCTCTGACATCCAAAGTGTTTCTAAGTCATCATCAAATGCAATGAATTCCTACCTGGACAAGAAAACCAAAACGACACTTACCAAGCTCAACCCAATGGCCAAGGCATACAGACCTGTAAATCAGAATAAACAGCCGTCAAAGGATTGGTCAGTGCCAACATTCAACCCAGCACCGGCCGCTATGCTAGCAAGGGAGGCTAGCCAGCAATGCACCAGCGGGTGGATGGATCCAAACGTGCAAGATGTTTATTCCACAACTCCATTAAATGCATCTACACAGCCTTTGGGACACACACTGTTGAACGCTCAGCCACTGGAAGAAAGGCAATTTTCAAGCATTTGTGCTATAATGGAAAAGCAGAACGAAATAACATCAGCCCTCGTATACCAGCAACGTTTAATGTTATTGCCAGCAAGAGACATTCCTGTATTTGACGGAGACCCTCTTACGTTCATTTCCTTCCAGAGAGCATTTGAGCAAGGTGTGGAGCAGAAGGTCAGCAGAGGTGATTGTCTGTATTACCTCGAACAATTTACAAGAGGACAGCCACGGGAACTGGTTCGAAGTTGCCAGCATATGGCCCCAGAGTATGGTTATTCTCAGGCAAAACTGTTACTTCAACAACACTTCGGTAATGAGTTTAAGATCGCCACCGCATACATTGAAAAGGTCTTGGCCTGGCCTACAGTAAAGGCAGAGGATGTAAATACACTGCAAAACTATTCTCTGTTCCTGCGGTCATGTTGTAACGTCATGGAGAAGCTAAAGTACGTTCGAGAATTGGATATTCCAACTAACATGAGAGCTGTCATGTCTAAATTGCCATACAAACTGAGGGAGCGGTGGAGGATTGTCGCACATGACATATTGGAAAAATCTGGACAAAGAGCAATTTTTAAAGACCTGGTTGCATTTATTGAAAAACAGGTTCAAATCATATCTGACCCTCTTTTCGGCGACATTCGTGATGTGGCATCTGGATCATCTAGCATTAAAGCCAGCAGCAGGATGAAATCGCAACCACTAAACAAAATCAGAGGAAATAGTTTTGCCACCACAATTGTACCTGTGCAATCAGCTGAGAGCTCCAGGGATTCAAAGGGAGGTACATCATCACATGGCTCTTTAATGAAGTCAACCTGTGTGTTTTGTTCTGGAAATCATTTATTGGAAAAATGTCAACAGTTTACAAGAAACAAGCACAGAGATAGAATAAGCTTCCTAAAGGAACAGGGGCTTTGTTTCGGCTGTTTATGTGCTGGGCACTTGAGCCGACAGTGCGACAAACGTTTGGTCTGCAGGGTTTGTGGCCAGAATCATCCCAGTGTGCTCCACGTCGACAAAAGGGACAAAGACGGAGCAAATTCAAGGTTCAAGGAGCCTGTGACATCAGCATCTCATCAAACATGTGGGCATACAGGGGCCGGAGATGGTCGCTGTTTTCTTTCCATCCTTCCAGTCCAAGTTAAGTCTGTCAAAGGTGATCGTGTAATCAGCACATACGCTTTTTTGGATCCTGGCAGCACAGCCACCTTTTGTTCGGAGCACCTCATGCAAAGACTCAACATTGCTGGTCGACGAACCAGTTTTCTCCTTCAAACCATGGGACAGGAAAGGGTCGTCCCAGCTTATTCACTGTCTGGCCTGGAGGTATCTGGCTTGGAAAACAACCTTTTCTATAAACTGCCTGAAGTCCTGACTCAGAAGAAGATGCCTGTAAGTCTGGACAACATTGTGAAGGAAGAGGATCTGGCAAAATGGCCATACCTGTCAGAGGTAAAAATCCCCAGTTTAATGGCTAACGTCGATTTGTTGATTGGTAGCAACGCTCCCAGGATGTTGGAGCCCTGGGAGGTCATAAATAGCCATGGGGAAGGCCCATACGCTGTAAGAACAGCGCTGGGTTGGGTCATTAATGGTCCTGTGCATGGAAACAGCAGCAGCTCGGAAGTCAAGCACCCTTCAGTAAGTGTCAACAGGATTTCGGTGAGCCGGTTGGAACAAATGTTAAGTGAGCAGTACAACCATGACTTTAACGAGAGAGCCACAGAGGAGAAGGGACTCTCAAGAGAGGACGTTAAGTTCATGGAGATGGCGGAAAATTCTGCATCGCTCAACAAAGGTCACTACAGCTTAAGGCTGCCCTTTAAGAAGGACGTCGTGTCTCTGCCCAACAACTTCTCTGTGGTAAAACAAAGGTTGCTGAGTCTGAAGAGGAAGTTCCTTAAGAATGAGGAGTTTTATGAGGAGTATAAAACCTACCTGGATGGGATGATCAGCAAAGGTTATGCAGAACAAGTACCTGCACAGCAGCTTGAAAGGGCCAGTGGCAAGATTTGGTATCTCCCCCACCATGGCGTATATCATCCAAGGAAGAAGGCTCTGCGGGTGGTTTTCGACTGTGGTGCGGCATTCAAGGGAACATCACTGAATAAGCAGCTCTTGCAAGGCCCCAATCTTACAAGTACATTGCTTGGAGTCCTCATAAGGTTCAGACAGGAACCAGTGGCAATTATGGGCGACATACAATCAATGTTCCACCAGGTCAAGGTTGTGGAGGAGGACAGAGATTTTTTGCGTTTCTTGTGGTGGCCAAACGGAGATTTAACCAAGCAGGTGGCCGAGTTTCGGATGACTGTTCATCTGTTCGGTGCGGTGTCCTCTCCAAGCTGTGCCAGCTTCGCTTTGAGAAAAACAGCAGAGGACAATCAGTCCGACTTTCCAGCTGCGGTGGCTCAAACAGTCAAGGAAAACTTTTATGTTGACGATTGTCTGAAGAGCATGGGCTCTGAAGAGGAAGCCAGTACCATGGTCAAGGATCTGATGTCGCTCTGTCAAAGGGGAGGTTTCACACTCACCAAGTGGACCGGCAACAATCGCACCATGCTGCAAACTCTGCCAGAGGAACACAGAGCTAAAGAGCTGAATGAGCTTAACCTGGATAGGGATAAACTTCCAGTGGAGAGAGCCCTCGGCCTGCAGTGGTGTGTTGAGACAGATGCATTTAACTTCAGGATGGAGATCCAGCAAAAGACTTGCACCAGAAGAGGAATGTTATCTGTCTCCAGTTCAGTGTACGATCCTCTCGGATTTCTTGCACCAGTTGTTTTGCCCGCCAAAATCATGATGCAGGAGCTTTGTAGGAGGAAAGTTGGATGGGATGAGACCATACCCCAGGACATTTTGCATCAGTGGACTAGATGGATGGAGGACCTGGATGCGCTGTCTGAGTTTAAGGTCGAGAGGTGCGTTAAACCTAAGGGCTTTGGACATCCTACGCATGCCCAGCTACATCATTTTTCGGATGCCAGCGAAGCAGGGTATGGAGCCGTCACTTACCTCAGGATTCAGAACAACAGAAATGACATCCATGTTGCATTCCTACTGGGAAAGGCGAGAGTTACACCTTTAAAGACCATCACTATTCCTCGGCTGGAGTTGACTGCTGCAGTTCTGGCGGTTCGTGTTGACCTCATGCTGAAAGCAGAGTTAAAGCTCCAGCTTCAAGAGTCAGCGTTCTGGACGGATAGCACCTCGGTGCTGAAATATATCAGAAATGAGGACAAGCGCTTCCATACATTCGTGGCCAATAGGATTTCGGCTATCAGAGGAGCCACTAAAGCTACACAGTGGCGGTATGTAAGCACTAAGCAAAACCCCGCCGATGTTGCATCCAGAGGGGCAAGAGTTGGAGAGTTCATACAAAGCAACAGTTGGATGAAGGGTCCAAGCTTCTTGTGCAGACCGGAGGACGAGTGGCCAGCAAACGTTGTAGAGACTGCGATAGCTCTAGACGACATAGAGGTAAAAAAGGAAGCCATGGTCAATGTCATCCATGTGGAAGATTCGCCTGGGGCCACTGGACGGCTGATGGCATATTTTTCAGATTGGATGAAACTGAAAGTGTCTGTCGCCTGGTTTCTTAAGCTGAAGGGCGTTCTCTTGGGAAGGCAGAGCAGGAGACAGGCAGACGCCTCCAATTCCACCAAATCAAGACCTCAGTCACCAGCAGGACAAGTTCTGTCGGCAAAGGATCTCTGGGAGGCCGAGCTTGCTATCATCCAGTATTCCCAGCAACAAGGATTTGCAGAGGAGATTGCTGCACTGTCATCTGGTGGAGCTACTGTGAGCAGGCAGAGTGTCATCTACAGGCTGGATCCATATCTGGACAAGGGGGTTTTGAGAGTTGGAGGGCGGCTGACGAGAGGCTCCCTGCCGGAGGAAACAAAACATCCACTTATCCTCCCCAAGGATCAGCAGGTTGCCACTCTCATTATAAAGTACATTCACAAGCAGCTTGGTCACAGTGGTCGTAACCATACACTGTCCACAATGAGAAGAAAGTATTGGGTCACAAGCGCCAACGCAGCCGTGAGAAAGGTCATAACGGAATGTGGTTTCTGCAGGAGGTACAATGGAAGAGCTATGGAGCAAAAGATGGCAGATTTGCCAAAGGAAAGGATTCTGCCGGACCATCCACCATTTACCAACGTCGGGGTCGACTATTTCGGACCTATTGTTGTGAGTAAAGGAAGAGGAACAGCTAAACGTTATGGTGTGATTTTCACCTGTCTCGCCTGCAGAGCTGTCCACTTGGAAGTGGCTAATTCTTTGGATACAGATGCATGTATTAATGCCCTTCGCCGTTTCATCTGCAGGAGAGGTCAAGTCACTCTCATTCGATCCGACAACGGGACCAACTTCATCGGAGCAGAGAGAGAGTTAAGGGAGGCGCTGGCGTCATTGAATCATGGGCAAATTCAAGGAGCTTTGCGGAAAGATGGAGTTAATTGGTGTTTCAACGTACCAGCAGCTTCACATCATGGTGGAGTCTGGGAGCGGGTTATCCGCATCATGAGGAGGATTTTGAGTTCAGTGCTTAAACAGCAGAGATTGGACGACGATGGACTTCAAACTGTAATGTGCGAAGCTGAAGCCATTTTGAACGACCGGCCCATCACCAAACTCTCGGACGATCCAAACGATCTGGAGCCGCTCACTCCCAATCATATTCTGCTCCTTAAAGGGAAACCGTCTTTACCCCCTGGACTGTTTGAACCACATGATCTCTATGTAAAAAGAAGATGGAGACAGGTTCAATACATATCCGACCTTTTCTGGAAACGATGGGTACGGGAGTACTTACCTTTGTTGCAGGAGAGGCAAAAATGGAACCAGGAAAAGAAGAATCTCAAGCCTGGGGATATTGTTGTCATAATGGATACTACAGCTCCACGAGGTTCATGGCCACTAGGAAAGGTCTTGGAGGCTTTTCGTGACAAGAGGGGACTGGTGCGCTCAGTGCGTCTGCAGACAAAGTCCAGTGTTATTGAGCGTCCTGTGACAAAACTTTGTTTGCTGCACGAGGTTAAAGAGTAATAGGTTTATGGGCTTGAATGAGTTACAGGAAACTATATTGGGTAAATTGTGCTTATTGTATTTATTTTTATGGCTCATTAATGTGTATTTGGAAAGAATTGTATGTCTGTTAGCCATTACAATAGGGGCCGGTATGTATGAGCCATTTCTGTGTTTGGGTGTGTGTCTGTGAGGGGCCAGTAGGTGTCCTCAGTGCACCTGCAAAAGGGGTTACAAAGGTGGGAACTAGTGTTTCCGGGTGCAGGTGTTGCTAGTCGGAAGAGCTAACAGTTTTCGACCGCTCTGCTCCGCCACGCTACGGCAGGAGAGTCAGTATTGGGAAATGGTACATGATGGACCTTTGTTCACACCGTTAAGGGATGTTGCGTATGATCGTTATGGTGAGAAAAATAAAGAAGCATGCAAAGTACCAAACCAGGAAGTCGTCTGTCTCCTTCAGTGGCCGGCAAGCGCGTCAATCTCAAGTTAACCCGTTCTAGCAGCCCTCAGTGGCTTTAAGCTTTAGGTTTAGCCTCTACATGCTGTATTCTCGAATGTTTATTCATTTGTTTGTTTCATTGTGTTGTGTTGTTTATATCGTTTGTTTTGTGTGCCCTATGTTTTGATTTGTGCCAATTGCATTTTTTCTTTTTGTTTTTCTTTGTGATATTGTAGCAGTAATGTCTATTCTTTGTTTAGACCCTACTCATTTTCTTTTCTTGTTCCTTTTTAGTTGCCGAGAGCTGCTGTGGTAGTCCTGGTGTCCCAGTTGGTGGTTTCCCAATTTTTCCCCAAAACCCATACTGTCACTGTTGAGGTCCAGCACTGATCAGGTGCCATAGTTATATTTTCCCTTTTAATTACATTTTATGGTGTTTTTAAAACACCATAAATAAATTATGAATTTTTTTTTTTTTGCTTAAATGGGATTGGTCTCTCTTAATACCTAAGTAAAATCGAACCTGAGTTCCTCTTATTAGTTATTTCCTGGATTGGCTTTGTCTGTTCCTTAGTCCTCACCACATTAGTATAACTGTGTCTCAGGCTCATGTCAGCAGACAACTGTCATTGCTGTGTTTGTTTTGTGTGTCAAGTTAAACATGGCAGCTGTAGTCATCCAAAATGATTCAATTAACACCCACCCTATGGCACTGTTGATATAGGGCTGGGCAATAATTCAGTAATATATGTTGGGATATGATTTTCCTCTATACAACACTGATAATAATATATCAATATGTTTATTCTTTGCACTCAAAATGTTATGCTGATAACCTTTTTATTACCTCAGATGTGTGCAATAATTGTTCCTGTGTTAAACAGGCTTTTTAACTTAAGAGTTTAAAACCACAATTAATTTTCTTCAACCATCATTAAACTTTCACTGAGGAGCGAAACTTAAATTTTATTGTGATAAATGTCAATATTGACTGATTTAAAAGTTGTTTTTTAAGAAATCATTATGTTTCAGGCCATATTGTCCTGTCTGACAATGTACTTTTAATAAGTCACTGTAATGGGACCAGCCATCACTGGTAATGAGAGGCAAAGTCACTCTCCATGGTGCTGAAAAAGTACAAATACTATATGATCACATCACTCCCTCTCGTCTAATAATTGGGTTATAATCAGTCTTATTTAATCCTCTTGGCTGTAAGAGTTTTATATTATACTTTTGTCTATGTAGCCCCTCTTCCTAGGATATTTTGAAGTTTCACTCAACATATACAGTACACTCAATGGCCGTTTTTATTAGGTATGCAGGACACCTAATAAAGTGGACCTGGTGTGGTTTCCTGCTGCTTTAGCTCATTCTGCTTCAAGGTCCAATGTGTTGCACATTCAGAGATGGTCTATACAGTATATGCTTGGTTTACTTATTGTTTCTTTCTCAAACCAGTCTGGTATTCATCCTCTGACCTCTGGAATTATGCCCAGATAACTGGATCTTTCTCTGTAAACCCTTGAGAGTTGTGTGTGAAAATCCTGTAGAAAAGCAGTTCTTGAAATACTCATCCTAACCAAAGCCACTTAATTTACTTTGCATCCCCATTCTGTTGCTTGGTTTGAACTTCAACAGGTCATTGTTTGCGATTGGCTGATTAGATATTTGCATAATGAGCAGTTATACTGGTTGTCCTATCAAAGTGGCCAGTGAGGGTATATATCATTGCAATGATTATGAAATGAAAAGTGTTTCAATTAAGTCTTGAAAATGACTTTCATATAGCAAAGGCACCCATATGTAATGTATAATAATTCTTTAAATTCAAAATGTGAATATTCTATTTATGTTTTTCCTTTTGTCTCATTTGGCTTTCATAGCATATGTCTGTATTTGGTGCAGCTGGATGCCAGGATTAATTCTAAAAATCTTAAGAGCGCAATCTTTTAGAGATGCAATAGTGTGAACACGAGATGCAATTTAATTCCCAAATATGCACACTTATGTTTTTGCAAGTGACTAAAACGGATCATCACCTGCTTATAATTGCATGTACTTAACTTGTATAATATGTTTAAAAATACTTTCAGTGTCCGTGATGTTCAGCCACCTGTAGATTATACCTAAGATGTGATTTAAGTTGTTCACCACAAGAGGGCGACATGGGAACATAAAATACAATGTCATGGACCGAACAGCAGGATGAAGTTGGAGTTGAACTTTGTAGCATTTAATATTTTCCACATCATGAATGGCATTATAAATGTTTAATACTTTAATTTATGTGAAGGATTTCTCATTAATTCTCTTTTTAAAGTGGATAAATCAACCTTTTTGAGTGTCTCAAAGCATTTTAATGTAAGTGATGGTAGCTGTGTGCATAAACTATGGGTTTTGCTCCCTGTATGTCCACCCAGCAAGTTTCTTCTAGTCACGGCAAATCATTTAAGGTTACTGGCCTTTCTCTAACTCTTTCCCACCCTGTTCCATAATTCATAACACAGTTTAAGCATCTCTCTATATCACTGAGGATGTTGCTATGAAGCCGGGTCCACATATTGTCTCCATTTGCAACAAAAGACAGCAGCATATTCTGATTAGATCCTGATCTTCTGTGACCAGTAATGAGATGCCGTTGGTTTCCCCCCGCCGTAATCTAGTTTGTTATGCAATATGAAATTTGTGTATCATACAGCTGCTCTGTGTTCAAGTGCCAGGCTGTCCAGGCTCATTAGAACATGTTCAAGGATCATAGCCCAGAGACCTCGTTTGCTCCCAAAGACAGGAGGCTTCAATGATTTTGTGTTGACTCTGACCTTTACAGCGTGTGACATGAACATTACCTGGCTAAATGTGGCTTAATACGTACAATTTTAGGAGCAGAGCAATAAACTGTTTGTGAGTCATGCATATGCGAGTGTCTTTGCAGTGACAATATGTTCACCGCTCACTGGCTTTGGCAAAAAGCTTCAACATCATTTTTCAATCGATTCCTATGAGGTAAATATTCATCCTGGTAAATGTTTGATGTGAAAATTCAATTTGATATAATCTAATATTAAGGTACAAGTAAACTACAAGCATATTCCTATATTTTCCAACAGCCAAGAGATTTCTTGGGGACATCACCCTGTTTCAGAGGTACTGAACCGTTTGGTTCTAAACACACAGACAGCTGAAGCCTCTGGTTTCTGTCCTTAAATTTGCAGCCTGTCAGCATTTTTCCACACTCCACCCCAACGCATAGAGCAGCGCGGGGAAGGAAGTGGAGCATCATTGGTTTGAGGGAATACAAACCTCCAAATCCGCCAACCCCCATATACAACTACCCCTCGACAGCTGAGATTTGTTCTGCCGCTAAAGCAGCTGTCTACTGTGAGAACAGCTGGACATTTTGGAGGGAATAGGGGACGCGGATAGAGAGGGTCATTGGAATCTGTCCCTGTTTTCATATAAATTAACAGCCTTGTCAAGACGAGTTAAACGTTGCCCAGCGATTGTGAGGCTATAATGTGTGTTTGGGTAACACTTTACGATTAAGTACACAAAAAGCCTAATATGTAAGTGTTATTATTTAATGATAAACTAATGATTTAGTAATCGTTTAGGACTCTTCACACTTTCTGTTCTGTCTTTGCTCTCCCACCCGAAGTTCGATTCATACTTATCTCAGCCTCTATTTTGAAGTGGTCTTTTTGCTATTGATATTAATGATTATTTCGCACATATGTTACGTATAAATTTGAGTTCCACGTGCATGTGTGTTTGTGGGTGTTGGATGTTGCATGTGAAAATGTGTGTGTGATTTATTTTCATCATCGATTCATCTGTCGATTCTTTTCACGATTGATCGAGTAATCGCTTGGTGCCATAAAATGTCAGAGAATGTTGATCAGTGTTCGTCAAACCTGGAATTGATGATGTTCTCAAATGTCGTGTTTTGTCCGCAAACCAAAATGATTCACTTTTAATGAGCCCTTTGTTATGTGGAGCAAAGAAACAAAGAAAACCGTATATTCACATTTGAGAAGCTGAAACAATCAGAAAATCTGGTTTAATCATGACAAAAGCTTCAAACCGTTGAATTGATTATCAAACTAGTTGACGGTTCATTTAGTAATCGATTAATTAAGTAATTGTTTCAGCTCTTGTGTGAGTACAAGCACTGCAGTTGGTCAGGTGCTTGGAAAAACATTTTGACTGGGAACATAAGGCTGAGAGAAGAGAGAGGCTGGTTATGTGTGTGTGTGTGTGTATGTGTGACCCCAGCACAGTAAGGTCATAACACCCTGAGTGTGCCATCACTCTGCGGGCACACCCAAAGGCCAGGCATTTGTCAGTTTACCCATGGTCAGGTGCCCTGAACGTGGACGGGGTGGCGTGCAGCAGCCCGACCAGTCGCTCAACCAAACTCACAGCAACTGTTGATTTGTTGGCCGCTCTCCCTCTCAGCTGCCCGTGGCCGTAGTGTTGTGAAGAGGGGTGGTGGGGTGGGGGTGACGGCGGGGGGGCATTTTGCCAGACGACACCCCTGTTTGTCAGGCCTTGGCGAGAGCAGCCATCAGTGGACTGGCACCGCCTGGCACTTATTCGCTCTCCGAGCATCTTTAATGAGAGAAAGTGTGTGTGTGTGTGTGTGTGGAATGGGTGAAAATGCTGCTGCTCGTTATTTGTCTGCAAAATTTGAATTGTGTGTTCAAAAGTTGAAATTGTACACCAAGTTAATCACGTATGGAAGATTCTTTAATCAAAATCAATTTTATTGGACTGACTTGGTGAGCTTTACAATCTGTACATTAGACCAACATCCTCTGTCCTTTCAGCTTCAGCTCAGTTAAGTGTGGGAAGAAAAAGGAAGAATCCTCTCGAAATGTGTGTGCACTAAGCAAATCAAACGACAAACACATTATACACAATTATCACAATAATGATATGTGATGGATTACATTACACATATGATATTTACAATATTAGTATTATTCTTATTTTTATATTGTTTGCAGTTTCCCTTACCATGAAATTGGCTGCCAGTCTAGTTTTCTTTGTTTGTGTGCTAAAATGAAAGCTGATTTTATTTTATCTGTCGAATGCTTTCCAACTTCCATGGAAAATTGGTTCTTTTCTCTCCTGGTGTGTATATATGTATGTATGGTTGACTGCGGTTTTATATTTTGTATTGTATGTTTCGGTCAGGTCAAAAAAAGGAAGAAAACTTCTATCTCAAGGGACTAGTTCAAAGAAGGTTAAATAAAATAATGCAATTTATTCCATAACCTTGTTCATGATCATTCACCACGTTATTTGTCTCACACTGAATGAAGAGTATTATGCTTATCATAATGGACTATAAACTTACTTTAATAACTGATCTTTGTTCACAGGAACTGCAGAGGAAAAAAAACAAAATGTGTTCATTAAGCACTGCAGAGTGAAATAATATAATGCACATAAATAAACAATAAATTAAAACTGGAAAATGTACTGTATTGCTCTCTCTTCAGCCCACCTGTTTGAGGCAGATGTTGCCCAACCTGGCTCTGTTTCTTCTTCTTCCTCTTTAAAATCCCTGTTCTTTGTTCCCTGTAACTTGAGATGATAGATGTCTTGTTTTTCCACAAACCATATGACAGTGAAACTAAACAAAACTAAATTGTGCATATATTAGATTATAGAACGTGGTTGTCATTGCTGATGCTATGATTACTATGCATGTCATTTGTAATGAACTTGTAATAGGTTGTAAGACTGGCCTCTAAATTTCACCGAGTTTAAAAAAAAAAAAGGTGATATAACTTAAATGTCTTCATGCAAGAGTTTAACACAAGTGGAAGAGCAAAAGGAGAGAAGTGAGCCTTTGCTAAAACAATGTGTTCTCGTGGCTTGAAACTGCCTTGGCACTGTAATTTTGCTCGGTCTTTCTTGCCATATTTTAATGTGCTAAAATCAGTGTAGCCAAACTTTGACTTCAAATATTTCATCATACAATGTTTTTTTTATTTTTTATGTCTCTTTCTTCTACGGGTGTAAAAAGGTGACACTATTAATTACTGCCTTTCCCAAGACGTCATCGCAGCATCTTAGTGTCACACTTGCAATTTCCACCTCTGCTTTAACACTGTTTTCACAATCGCAGCTTCTTTTTTTTTTTTCTTCTTCAATTTTAAATTTTTTACTGTAACCCAGCAGGGGGTCTGCATTAGTAAGGCCTCAGGGAGCTGTAGCAGGGTTTAATCTGAAGTGTTGAAAATAATACATGCCCAACCCTCCCCAGGCCCTGTAAAAGATCCAGACATAAGAGTCTGAGCCAGCGTACCAGGGTGGAAAAACTCAATGACAGCAATAATCACTACCAGGTCCCCCAATATCTGCTCCTTATATGAGCCCCCTTATTTAGTTGGATAAAGGCCGTTTAAGTTAAATTTAATTTGAACCTTTTGTGTGTTTTTATGGATTTATTTAAGGTGCAAAGGAATCTCTAATTGCAAGGATGCCGTTCGTGTCTTAAGGAAAGGGGGTGCACTCACAAATGATGTGTGTGTGTGTGTTATCCAAGGCCCTGACCATAAATCCTCACTAATCCACGGTGCTTCCTGCAAGTGTCAGTGTCACTGCTTTTTGTTGCTGTGGAGATCTGATTTATGACCTCACACATGGTGTAGCTGTCAAACAGGAAGCACTTGGTGTTGCGTGCACTGACACACCAAAACATGCCGAGTAAGCTCAGCGGTGATTTTCTTTTTTCTTTTTTTTTTTAAACGCGCCGATCATGAGAATCGGTGGCCTCACGTTAAACCAGATAGAGCTTGACAGTTTGGAGCAAAGAGTAAATGTGATTCAGAGAAAAAGCAGAGATTCTCTACAAGGCGTGCCTAAATTTCCCAATGCCATTTTAATCTCCTCGCTGCTCTTGGACGCAGAACAGATTGAGTTTTAGATGGCTGTAACTTTTCACAGCCTAGAGGAGGCCAGAATAAATCATAACTCATGGTCAATTTTCTCTTTCAGGCTTGCGGGGACCAGAGGTGGCCATTCCACATCTGAGCTCAGCTGGAACCACGGCAATGAAAGATGATGCCACTCTCATACACACGTAAACACACGCACACACACACACGACATACAAGCTGTGGCAGAGAGTGGGCATACAGGCACCAACTGGAGAGAGCCATGGTGAGCGGGAAAAGGTGTGAGCAGGAAAAGTGGTGTGTGTGGGTGAGTGTGAATATGCGAGAGTGTGCTTGTGTATTTGTAGAGTTTTTGCAGTTGTGACAGCTGGGATGAAGGAGTGGAGGCGGCGTGTGTGATCGGAGGAGGTGCCAACAGAGCAAGTGTCTCTTTATTTTCATCACACACGTGTTATTTTCATCACACACACTCTACTGTGCGTGTGTGTGTGTGTGTGTGTGGATGTATGTTTCTGAAGTGCACATACATCTGTGTTGGTTTGTGCTATTATCTATATATTCATGGTAATTTGGTCTGTATGTACAGAACAGTCTGAGCTTGTTTGATATGAGTACAATATGGAGCATATGTGTATATATGTACATTGTACAGTGTGTAAATAAGTGTCATGTGTACATAATACATTATACACTGTTTTCCAGTGCAGATCGAGTGTCAATGCGCTTAAATCACAGTGAATGAAAGTGAATGATTTTTTTTTATTAAGGTGTCAATCGTTAATCAGTTTTTTAGTTGTTTCCATAAAGTCAAACTTGCTCAGCCAATTGTCACAGAGTGCCACAGAAATACCTCCTGGATGTGCACTGCTGTCTAATATGGACATAATTCCTTGGGGTAGTGGGCTGGTTTCAAGATGTTCACCGGTGACACTTCTTCTGGCAGCCCAGTACAATAGAGGTAAACAGAAGTTTTTGTGGCTCACAGCATTTGAAAAATAATAATAAAATAAAAAAAAACCTCCAATAAGCAATGCCTTTGTTGCTCTGTACAATTCACAGAACATGTCACAGGCAGTTTTCACTGGGGTAATGCTTTTATTTATTTTTGTTTGCAGAACTTTTATTCAATCAAACTAGCCACAACGAGGCCTGTGGTTTATCCTCGGTAACTGGGACATACGTTCTTCCTGGAACGACGTGTCACCATCAAAGATTTTAAGATGGGTTGTGTTGGAGTGCTTGCACAACACATTTCCCTTCACCTCCACTTTTTGTTGGGATTGTGGTGGGAGTGTGTTTCTATTTTCTATTTCAGGTGAACTGATCCTGTTGTGTCTTGCGCTTCCTGCACTGCTGCTTGCTTTGCATGTGATTGTGTGTCTTGTGTAGGTGAAGTCCAGTGTTGCTGCTGCGGTATAATGAACCACGGCAGCTGCTGTCGAGAGGCAGGCGGGCAGGCGATGATGAGGTCATTCAGCAGGCAGGATTAAGGCCGTGACAACTGGTGCTGTGGCCAGTGCCAGTGTCGACCAGGGCAGTTGTGCAGTGGGCACGGTGTTACGCTCACAGCTCCACACCAGTGTTGCTTCTCTGTTGTTTTTTCATTAGCTTGGTACCGACCCAGGCTGCTTTGTGGCTTGCTGAGCCCACAGTGTGAACCCACAGTTGTTGCAGGGCTTTAGGGCCTTGACACTCTCTTTCTCTCTCTCTCTCTCTCTCTCGCTCTCCTTTAACTTCCATCTTTGGTTTTTCTTCTTCTATCCTCACAGGGGAATAAAGGATCAGATTCCAAACCAAACACACTCGTTAACTCAATTATGCAAGACCACGACACTTTGATGTGTAGTGATAACGGCGGGATTACTGAGGGGACAGATGCCATCTGACCACAGCGGAGCTTTGTTGCCACATGCCACAGTTATGGTAGATGAAAGATGGACAAAATGGACTGGGGAGGGTCGGGGAGAAGGACCACTGATAACCTGCTTGGGTTGAAAGACAGCGGCAGACGTGGAGGATATCAAAGTGGAAGAAAGCTTTTCACTGATCTTTAGATATGACCCTGTCATAAAAATAAATAAACAAATAAAATAACTTGCAATTGACCCAACAGTTTACAGAATTACTGTCATTCTAACTGCTAAACGCATCTCAGCCTACTTTTCCAAATTTCTGTCAGTTAAATTCACCTTTTAAATGTTTTTAAATGCACAAAACACCTCAGCTTTAGTCCTTCATCCATTCCCATTTTTTTGTCAGTGAAGCACGAACTTAAATTTTAAACCATTAGCTGGACCACTGAGACCATGTACAAACTCCCCCTTAGTTTAACAACATGCTCTCTCTTATCCTCGTATCCATCCAGCTCTTAATTTCTCTCCCTCCCCATACAAGAAAGTTTTAAGTGTGTATTTGGCCTTTATATAAATGATCTATTCATGAGTCATTTTGATGCTTTGTAATAGTAAGTGATGCTCCACTCAGTCCCAGCTTCAGACCTGAGGGCCTTACATATTGATGACTATCTCCTACACAAGCTCCAGATGTGAACTTGTGGCTTGATGTTTGGCGCGGATGCTCACTGGAGGACTGGATGGAGTTACTCAGCCGGAAAATCTCACAGTCACAGACCAACGGTCTGTTGACATGAAAGACGATGGTTATGACGCGTCTCTCTTCTACTTATCGCTGATTTAACCTGTGAAGGCAGCAGCCACATCACAGCCTGCAGCCTTTTTTGACTGATTATACTTTAATTTAAGCCCAGTGTGAGGACAGTAAACATCATTTCCCACTAGGTGGCAATACTGTTGCAAACTCACGTTACACAAACACCTGTGGCATCGCAGCACCTCACCTCACACTCTCTCCCTGCGTTGCCTGTCGTGTGTCCCAAGACTTTAGGAATGTGCTAATTTGGCATTTAGAATATAAAGGATTTGTTCCACTTTTAACGACAGGGGCCATTTGATGTCTCCACAAATGGGACATGAGAAGAAAGCGATAAATTGAATTTTGGCTAATTTTTAAGTTCATTTGCAAAATCAAACAGAAGAAACACAACATGTTTTTCTGTGTTCCTCTGGTTTATAGATCACAGATCATAGATTTTTGATTTAATTGTAATCTGCAACCGCTCTCTTTAAAACAATAAAAGACAGTTTTTTTTGTTTTTTTATTATTTGAATTCAACAGAGACAGTAATGGATTGTGAATCATCATTTAAATGCATTCTAATGGAGCATATTGTATAAGATTAAGTTGCAGACCCTGAGTGGTTAAAGATGTAGTGAAAAATTTGGTCAAATTAATCTTACTTCTATCAGAAATATAAAAAGATATAGTTTTCACATTAATTTCACACAATATATACAATATATATTTCCCAACATATTTGCTTGTTTACAAAAACACATAATAAATGAATAAATGTAGAAATTGAAAACGGTACCAGTTAATGTCATCATAATATGATGGCAGAAGCATTGACCAGGACCGATTAAAAACCGACTGTCTGCATCTTTTCACCCACTGGAGTGTGACCATGTTCCTGATTGTAACCTGATTGGTTGTAACTTCACATTAGTATGAAAAGAAACATGGATAAACACCAAAACCCTCGCGAGAAATAAATTTTTCCCACTCCTGCCCATTGCTGTTAGCCCTCTTCACCGAAATAGCGGATAGAAAAGGTTTTTCATGACCCTGAGTTCCTTTTCTGAAGCTACAGCCAGAGGAACAACAAAAACAGTGTTTGATGTTAGCGAGGTCTCTTTCTCTGTCTGCCTGGAAGTCCCCTTCTCTTCCTAACTACCACCAAATGGTGTCCTATAATTCACAGTGTGCATGTACATCATTTGAGAGCAGACTAAACCCAGAAGCCTGACCTTGGGATTTCTTTACCACATGAAATAACTGCCACATTTAATGTAAACGAATGGACAATAAAACAACAATAACAAATACAAACCAGTGTCACAAATAAATACAATTTTGCCATGAATCAAGGGCTCTTTTTTTTTTTAGTCCCGCGAGAGTAATCGACTGGAATTGGAGACGTTGCGATTCGCCAGTGTCCACATTGTTTTGCTCACATCATACGGGGGCAAAGTGAAGATGGAAAAAAGAAAGGATGTCAAAGTAGAATAAAGGGGGTGCAGAGACGAGAGAGCGGATGATGAGAACTGGAGGAGACAATAAAGAAGGATAAAAAGGGAGCATGAGGAGAGATGGGCCTGGAATCAATAATCTGTTTTTTTCTAGTTACGCTGAGGAGGGGAGAGAGAGAACGCGAGCGGCGCCTGAGGACAACAGACCGCATCCTTCCTTCCTGCGAGGCAACATGGGGACAGGAAGGGCCACCAGGGAGGTCACTTGGCTGAGAACTCACTTCCTGTCAAGGTCGCCAAAGATCAGGGTCTAAGTACATCCGGGTTGCAGAAGAAGCCACCTGTCTCTGATTGTCTCCCTATGATGTTAACCTCAATGGCAGCCAGGTGGGAAATGAATACGGCAAGAGGGGGCTGGACGCAGGAGAAGGATGGCGTCTGTGGGGGTGAGGTGGCATTAATCGAGAGGAATCCAAAACGTCCGTCTGACAAAAGGGAACGCACGCAACCTCCTACTTTGTCCTGCCTGTTAACGACCACACAAAGAAAATACAGTTCTGCCTGAAGAAAATGTGTGAGCGGCAAAAACAGCAGGCTGTTGAATGTGAGTATGTGGAAATATGTGTCCGTGTACCTGCACAGTACATCCACCCATCCTCTCTTTGTAATGACATTTTGATAATTTAATGCAAATTTTAGACATTTTATACAAATAGGCACATGCTTGATAGCTGTACCTTTTTTTTTAAAAAAATTTCACCTTGTAGAAGGCATCGTTTGCAGCGAGTCAAGGCCTGTTTAATGTCAAAATTGAATAATGCCTTGGGAAGCATACAGGGGGTTTCCAATCTGAGACTACATTGATGGTGAGACAAAGGGAATTTACATTAAAGTCATTTATTGTGCACCGGTTTGGGAATAGCCACCTTAGAATGGCGGCCCTAAGGGCAAGAAAAGTGGACAGGCTTTGCCACTGTCACAGTGAGAAACAGGGACCTCAGCCAGCAGAGCAGTGTGTGTGTGTGTACGTTAGTGTTTGTGTGAGAATGTGTTTGAGAGAATGCCAAGACGACCAGAAAGCACTGGCAATTTCCTTGAGATGCAAAGCTTCACCGCACTCCCCAGAGGGAGGCCAAATAAACCTCAGATGTGCAGGAGGGACTGTCCCCCGCCCCCCTCCAAAGACTAGAGAAACACATGGGCGTGAAAAAGGCGAGGAATAAGAGGACAAGGATGGGGAGAGGGAGGTAACAAGGAGATTTTTTGGTGTTTTCTGAAAAGCTCTGTTGCTGTAAGTCATCATCCGTAGTCGGCTCTGGGGGAAGTTTACAGATGGAAAAAAAGAGGTCATGCATCCAAGGTCACAAGTTCAGACCCATAAAGTACAAGAATAATGCTGCAGTTTCACCCTGAACACTGAAGTTCACATTTTAAAGATAGCACATTGTCCTTGGAGCAGAAAAAAAACATTTACTGAACGAGCAGCCAGAAAATTGCATGACCATAATGTGGTCCTAGATGTCTGTGTCCCTCATGTTGTTTTGAGCAAGCAAAAGAGAAAGTTATGTAATCTCTCTTAAATCACCTGTGGCTATTAGGGAAGGCTCATTTCCCTTATATTTATAGGATATTTCTGTTACACCCACTTTTTTTTTTTCAGCACAATGTGTTCTCCTTAAGGACTCTGGAAATCCACGCCACCACACACACTGACACATACACACACCTCCGACTCCCCACCCTGTCCTGAGAGTCTCTTAACGATATCGGCATGTGTCAACACACACTGATGGGTAACTAAAAACACAGTGCCACCAAGGTGTTTACCTGTTTACCCACTGCTCATTATACCCTGCCCGTGATGGACTGCTGACCTGTCCTTTTGCCGGGATTGGCACCAGCAGCCTCACAATCCTCATGTAAAAAAAAAAAAAAGAAATACAAAGAATACTGTAAGTCTGAATGTAGCACAGCAACAATGTGCATTGTTTGTATAAATACAAGTCTGCAAATAGTCATATATTTTATAAAGCTGAGAAGTGTCATCAATATTGCTCCAATATGGAGGAAATCTTACCAAGGCAGACAGTGGTTCACGACATCTACAGAAAAATGGCAGTGTGGAAAACACATATGGATTATCATCTTTTCACAGTATCACTATAGTACCAGATCGCACAAATCTGTCACATGTCCAGAACTGCTTCATGTTACCGTTCCTCCCATTTGTGACTCAGAGGCATGAATTCAGCTTCAGACACCTGCAATAATATCACTCTCACCACATAATGGGATTGACAAATCTCTGCCTTTAGCCCTTTTAGGAATATGTCATCAATGTCCATTTTTTTTTTCCACCAGTTAGTCATTTACAGGCTCTGCTACCACCTCCATGGTTTCCAAGCTCAGCCCTTCAGCATTGCCAACCCTATTTGGCAATCTGATTATTCTCTTGCATTCACAGCTTTTGGGTGATGCGGAGAAACTGAGTTTTCTCATTATATTTTCTCACATCCATGGAAGTCCAGTAAGTTTTTTGGATGGTTATAAAATGTCACATCATTCTTTAGCCTCAGCAACAGGAGACTTAACAGACTCCCCACAGACCTGAAAACCAACTTACAAAACCACACCAGCACCTCAACCCCTACTGGCACTAGCTTTATTTTCCATTTTGACGTTTTCTGTTTTCGCAATCATCGTTTAACTAGTGTGTAAGAAGCTGCAACAGCCAGGCCTGTGGCTAGATATGGGCTTGTGATGGACATTGGGGTTGCCTTTCCATACCCAGACTACTGGGCTCACAGCAGGGAAGTATCCGTTTACCCTGGGTCTCCCCCACTCGTTCTGGTCTGGAAAGATGCCTGTAAAGCCAATGGGTGGGTGGGTGGGTTTGTGGATGGATGGGGAGTGTAGTATATGTGTTTCCATTACGGCTATTGCACCTCTGAAACACTAGAAGTCTCATTTTGGGGATCCAATTTTATTAAATCAACTGTGCGACAACGTCAGGCTGTTTCCACAACATGAGCAGGTACAGTGGGTGTGAGGTGTGCAGACAAAGTGCTCATTGAGTGCTGCGGTCAGGCACGATGCCAGACACCTTTCCACACCTAGCACTTGAGGAGCCCTATTGAGAGTATAAGCTGAGCCTTTACCATTATTGCACTCAACACATGGCCAAGAGGCTATGATAGCTGTAACACTGTTGCTACCAAGGACCCGGTTGGAGTTTGTGTGTTTTAAAGACTGAGTGTTTTAGCTCCTGTTAGTGCCGGTGTTGGCAAATGGGGAATCCTGCTGCTGCACAAATGTTCTGTCAATGGTTTTACATTATAGCCCGGCTTCACTTATTTAATGATAAAATATCCAGACTGCGATATATAAACGGAAAAACAGGTGACAGACGTGAGTCTGAAAACCACCAGTGTGCTAGCATCTAGGGAAAGCACAGTATGACAGCAGCGGTCCAGTAGAATAATTGATAGCCTGCAAATCATAATGGGAGCTTTAGTAAATAAATAAAAGAGAGATTATTTATTTGATTTCGGGGAAGCTGAAGCTATAACTCATGTCTCATTGGAGTTGGCGCCGGTGGTGCTGTGGTTTCCAGCATGCCGGGAGCCTCCTCCCTACCAAGCCTCGCTCTGCTCAGGCTCAAGACTCAATTTACAACAGAACACACAACTGCTAACACCCTGCAAAGCACAGCAAAGGGAAAGAAAGGAAAGGGGAGGCCTACACAGAGATAGGTTTGGTTCACAGTGTTACAGGCAGAGGTCAAATATCAGTCGGCTTTTGATGTCAGAATTTCTTTCTAAACTGTTATGCAGGATAGAGAATTTAAACTGTACAGGTGGTTATGTTCACATGTAAATGCAAAGAACTGCTTCACACTCCACTCCTCTTTTTCTTACATGCTGTTGCTCTGCAACTGGAGGTCTGGGAGAACTATCATTCTTACATTTGCTTGGATTTGAGTCATACTTCTTCACTGGCAGCTGAACACTGTCTATTGAGGCTGCCATTTTGCCAGGGTGAATGTTTTGCCTTACAAACTTATTAGAAATGAATTCACCCCTTGATGCAGGTCTCCTGAAATGGTGAATGTGCTCATTCACCATTTTGGCCCTAATTTATAAGATTAGTCAGAGAAGAGCTGATTGGAAATCAATGTTATACCATAGCCAGATATAATTATTATGATAATAATAATAATAATAATGATAATAATAATAATAATGTATGGTAATCTGCATTAATTTGATTCAAATACATAAATACAGATTATGACAAGACATCTCTGGTGAACGCACACACCCATCAGCCCACACATGTATGCTGCGTGTACAAACTACAGCACAGAAACACGTACATATGGAAATGCCTTTAGAGGCAACAGCGATGACATGTAATAGAAGACAATATGTTCACAAATGACTTCACATTCTCGTCGTGGTGTCCGCATGAGTCAAGTCGCATGCGACGCACAACCAAAAACAACACTTGCTGCATACGTTCAGAAAAGACTGTATTGGAAAACATGCATTGCTGCAAGTATAGGTCAAATGGCGACACTTTCTTGGGTGAGACAGCACCCTCAGGCCTGGGAGGCAAACAATGGGATCCATTCTGCACTGTCCCTTCTGCGCAGCTCACCATCCTCCCTCCCATCCCCACATGCTTATGACTAATGACCTCGGGGCAGGGGTAAGTTAGGGGTGACGGGAATGATGCAGCCACCGATGACACCATCACATGATTCAAACTCCGACTCCGTCAAACCCAAAATATTTGCATTAACCCAAAGTGCACTAATTGTATCAGTGTCATTGACAGCCCCGCAGTGCTTTCATCAGCCTGCATCAGTGACGTCCCTCGACTGATGCCCGCCCGTGATGAACTTACAGAGAAAGTCACGTATTTGACAGATGAGGGATCGTTCGCCGGGCCACATTTGCTGTTTCAGTGAGCACGCCAGAAAGACTTTGAACATGTGTCACCGTGAAAAGACATTCCACATTAGGGCCATTAGAAGTGCAGTTAGCCAGTTGCCACATCTCCCGCTCCATCAAAAAACACGTTTCAAATAAAATCCACCGTATCACATTCCCTGTAGGAAAACTTTAAATAGGCTACAGGACTATATAGCTGTCTGAGGTTAGTGCATGTATCACTCAGCTGGAAGACTGCGGGAATGTGGCACGAGGCCAAGCCCAGGCGAGGGGAACATGTGCAGGCTGTGGGGGCTGGAGTGAAAAGCTTGAGCTGGAGCTCACAGATGTGGAGGCACTGACGGATGTATCTGAGACAGATGCACGCTTCGCTCTTGCATGTGCAGCTGTGCGCACGTGCACACGTGTGTGTCTTAGTGGTTTTGTGTACACTATGCTTGTGTGTTCTCAGTTGTCTGTACAGTACATTTGTGTGTGCAGGAAAGCTCTTACACAAACACATTTTGTATTTAATACTTAAAATTCTTTAATACACAAAAGAGATACAAGCCATTAGTTACAGGATACTACCTCTAAGGCTACATCCATACTTTTCTGTTTTTGTTTAAAACTCTGCTCTGGCTGTGTCTGCTGTCCACACAACCCAAGCATTTGAGAGCCCCCCAAAAATGAGCTAACTCAATTTTAGTTTGAAAACTCTGGGGATACGTTCAAGTCTGGATGGGCAAATACTGCTTCTTTGGAAACAATGACGCAGTTCCCCATATTTGCTTCCTTAATGGTTGCTATTGGCTGTGACTTGGCTATCGTCTATGATTGAAACGCTCTGTTTACACTTACTGTCAGTTTCAGTTTCACCGCGTCATTGGTCTAATAAAAATAAATGAAAAAGAAATAAATTCCCACTCTTTTCACCATTCTTGTTTCTGAAACTAAGCAGATCACTCCAGAGAAGAGAATCAGCTCCCTGGTAACTTCTGATATGGACAATACTCATGTGGAAACTAAATAATCTTTATTTGAAAATCCTGTGCAAATGAACATGAAGCAGTATGGATGTTGTCTCATGCTACATCCACACTACTCCTTTTTTATGTTTAAAAACACATATAAATAGAAATTATGCTCTGGATATGTCTGTCATCCACACGACATTTTAGGGCCATACAAATTAAGAAATTTAAGTTTGGCTCTGTTTTTGTTCCTCAAACAAAACAAACACAACAGCCACAATCACCATTGTAGAATGCAACATGGATAAGTCTGAGGATGGCAGGATTAAGTTAAAGATTTAATGTGCTCCTTTTCCCACCGTGTGCCATTGTTGTTTGCCTACTAGAACAGATACACGTTCTAACTGGCCATTAAGGCTTTGCCTGAACATATCGCCCACTGTTGTCTTGACTTGGTGGCTTTTTTGATGCGACCAGCTCTTCCTGACACAAAAGGACCGCGAGTGAGAGTGTTAGCGGTCCCCGTGCCCCACTGAGCATGTATGTGCATGTGTGATTGTTGTTACTGTAATCACAGGTTCTGTGTGTTACTGTCTCTTTTGCTTGCGAGTGCCAGTTGGTGCAGTGCATGCAAACAGAGATGAGTGTGTGACCGCGCTCTCCTCTCTCGTTTCCCCCTCCTCTTTCTCTTTCACTCATTTCCCTTTTCCACCTAATGAGTTTTGAGACCCATGTCATGCACTTTGCTCACTACAGCGCTAATGATTACAATTTGTCCCGCCATCTGATTAAGGAAGTGGCTATTAGGATGCCATCCCACACCTTCGATCCTCCCCCCTCTCACTGGTAGAGAGTTTTATGAGCACAGGCAATGGAGTGTCACTGAGGAATAGCTCTGTACCATCAAAGCTCTAATGATCCTTAATATCATATGCATTCATTTTACAACTGAGCAGCTCGGAGTACACCCACAATTATATTAAAGATCAGTCGCCAAACATAGCTAAATTTGTACATTTTAGGAGTTCAGGTTTTGGTGTTATAAACCCAGACAGGAAACAAAACAGATTTTGCAGGGCCGGGGCAGCCAAAAGTAATTACTCATAACATCGGGTGAGGCCTTTAATAAACAATAACTTGGATTACACCAGCAGAGTGCCTCATAAACACTGCAATTCTGAACTACACCTGAGTTTTTAGTCCGTCTGCTGGCTGAGCCAACGCACTACCTCATCAGAGAATAATGCTTGAAAGTTTGGCACTCCTCCAGCCAAGAAAGCACAGGTTTTTTCCCTCATACAATCCTTCATTAAGATGAGCAGAACAGGAAAACGGGGGCGAAAGGTTAATAACACATTGTCTGTTCCTAAAAATGAAGCAGTAGTGTCACACCTCATACCCACTACAAAAGGGACAGGATTTTCGTTAAAATGCACAGTGGTACTTATCCACACTGGTTTTGACAGAATTTGCACTCTAGCAATTTGCTTATGCAAATAAAAGGTGAGGATGTTGTTCATGTTTGGTTTCGCTGATGCATTACAGTTGTAAGCATAGGTGAAAATAAACAGAAGCGAGTAACACTTTCAATAGCCTTGACTGAATCTACAGCCGTTTTAGAGGAAAACGCTACAACGCTGCTGCAACTTCAACATGGGAGCCTGATGCTAACATTACTCCCATTGATAATTGAATGTTTTAGATCAGTCAGCACATATTACTTTTACAACATGGGCTTGTCTGTGTATGTTACAGCTGCACGATTCCTTGTGTAAAGCAAACAGATTTCCACTCTTTTCATTCACTTCATATCAGTGAGTTAAAATGGTAAATAAAAGCAAATAAAGACCGTAAAATAAATTGTAGATAGAAAATTGTTCATCTTTGATAACAAAGCCAACCTCCCTTGTTCTTATCTTTTTCTCGTTCCTTTTTTGCTTAATGCTGGAATATCCTGCTCCCTCTCGGACTCCAGCCCGGCAACTAAACACTCCAGCAGCCCAAGACTGAGTGAGGCGGAGTGAGATTAACATGAGCCTGAGTCATTATGCTGTTCATGAGCCGTGTCCAAAGAAACAACTTTTATAGCACCTGTAACACAGCAGCTAATCTGTCTGACACCCCTGACAATATAAACACAGTGCACGCCACTCCAAACATACACATGCACACAGCACGACTACTGCTGGCTTTGCACATACAGAAGGCAGCCACAGGTATTTGATTTAGCCAAATAGTGTTTGTTAAAAATGCACCATTACATGTTTGCTGTTCTTTCACTTTCCGGAATGGTTTCGTATGAGCAAAAAGCAATAACAGGGTAGCATGCACTCACATTATGCCAGACCCTTCTCTGTCTCCACCAACACACCACCATCTCTGTCCTGCCCATCAGTCAGTCCCAGTGCTAATCAGTTAAAATAAATCCAATAAACCAAAACACAGACCCCCACATTTAATTACAAGAATTGGGATCTTGGAGGAGAGCACACTCTCCCAGCACACATACTGCCCCTTTTTACTGCACTAATTGCAGCCCCAGTGATTATATAATTTAACTGTATTTAACCACATTAGTAAAATGGTGTGCACGACCGGGAGTGAACATAATCTTCGGGAAGAGGACATGTATATAATTGGATAATTTTTGATTCACAGACTGATAACCGTGCAGAGTGAAGGAAGCAAACCCGTCCACGTCGGTCGTACCATAGTCTTCTCATTAGGCCCAGTCAAAGAAAGCCTTGTGGTGAGTTTGCCCTGAGCTGACTATACTGCTCTGTGAGTGAGAGGACAGGAATGATAGTGTTCCCAGGAAAAACCTGGGTTAAAGGGTCACCAGTGATTATCGCACTCATGATTCGACGTGTAAATTCTTGTAAATGCGGAACGCGTCAGAAAATTGGCGAAGCAAAACAAAACGATAAGATATAAGACAAGATATGCTGAACTGAAATGAGTAATCCAGTGTGTATTTCTTTCATTTGTTTGTTTTGTCTTCCGAACTTGACTTGATTCAATTGTGTTTATCGACACTTTAAATTGCAATACAGTGACAACATAGTTATATGGTAATACTTTTGTAATAGGAAGTTAATACTGTCTTATTTGAGTAGCAGAGACTCATGCACACTGTCTAAACTGGCAAGAAGGATTTTATGGTTGCAATGTTTTGTTTCATCAGCCTTGATGCTCCAATGATGCTGAAAATGAGCCAGAATGACTCAGGGGTTGAGAAAATGTCAGTTTTGTTGCACTAGAATCTGCACAAATAATAAAAAAAATAGAATATCACAGGAGAGGGAGTACTAGAATGTCAATATCTTTATCAACTCTGTTTATCTTTAGTGGGAATTACTTGTGTTGAACGTGCAATATGAATAAATGAATTGGAAAAAAGAGATAGAAAGAGATTTAGCCAGCTATGTGTGTTTTGCTGAAAATGGCTTGAAACAACTCATACAGAGCTACTGCTGGAGCATGTGATTGTGATTTCCCACCAAGAGGCCTAAAGACTAGACCAGCTCTTCTACAAATAAAAACATGGCAAAATTCTAAAATGGAAAATTAAGCTTCAGTTTCATTAAACTCTGTATTACTCTACTTGAATTAGAGACTTTGTTTATCATTTGTTTCCCTGATAAATAGTAAAGTAGATGCAGAGAAAATAGGGTTAAGTCAGACGAACATAATGCCTTGTGTTTTTTGCCGAATGAAAACTCATCTTAATGATGAAGGCGGTGAGGATGATGTTGCAATGTGACCACGGTGCTGATGAAGTGGGAGATTTCTCAGGCCTCCGGAGAGATGAGCAGAGAGGCCCTGCAGGCAGGAAGTGTGGGTGATCAGCAAGTCGCCAGGACATGTGGTCAGGGTCGAGGGTCATCTAACCCCAGCTCTGCTCCCCCGCGCCGCTGCACACAGGAAGTCGGAGTCAACACACACATGCAAACAAAAACACACACAGAAGCAAGCCTGCACTCACATATTTACAGACGCAGCAAATTCAGAGTTGCTCCTCTAGGACTGACCCGGTGACAGTCCCCCTGCAGCAGCCGTGTTCTTGGCACGGTGATGACCTGCTCCTGGATCCTGTAAACACAGACCACCCAGAGTTAGAGAGAGAGAGAGAGAGAGGGAGAGGCGTGGGGTGGTGAAAGACTGTCCTGTGACCTGACCTACAAGACCTAGAGCTGCATACACACACGTTTGCGCAGCATTTAAAGTGAGGACACATCATAGGCATAATGCATTTCCTAGCCCCTTATCTTAACCGCAACCATCATAACTACATGCCTGACCCTAACCCTTAACCCTTACCTTAACATAAACCCAATTCTAATTCCCTAAAAAAGTCCCCACTTGTATTGGTTTAAACAAGTTTTGGTCCTCACAAAGATACACATACTACACAAATGCACATATCCAAGAATTCACTGACTTCAGTTCATTTGAACAGCCTAAACAAAGTCCTACCCCTAACCTTAACCAGCAACCAATTAATGCCTAACCAATTCTCACCTTACCTAACGGCAATTCAAAGTCGGTGTTTGTGCCAGAAAAGGTCCTGAAGAGATATTCAATACAAGTACACCTTTACACTCTCACACGCACACTGAAATTTAGTGAAGCGTAATATGAAGATTTGGGAAATTAGATACACGTAAGGCTCAATTTCACAGTGTTTGAGGAAGAGGTTTAACTTCAAACACGCTGCAAACCTTGCTGACTGATCAAGAGGTCTAGGTAGCACAGATGCTGGTTCCTCCTCAGATTTTCATGCAAATATCAGGCTCAGGTGAAGGAGGAAGTGCACTTGTTAACCCCTATCCTGCATTTGAATGCTATTATGCTTCTGCTTTGCAACAGGGCAAACCAGGGCTGGTGATGTCAGTGTAGGTTTGTTTGCTAGAACTGGGGCACTAACTTACATTCATTATTTGCATAACTTTGCATGTGTCTGGACAGTGCTGTAGCTTTATGTCGTTCTTGTGCACACAGAGTGACGGATGTTTCAATACACGGCTAAACAGGGTTCAACAGGAAGCTGCAGACTGACGCACAAGTGAAAGCAACTGCATCTGGTGGCACCATGTTTCAGAAGTTACCAAATGAAATACAAATGTTCTTTTAGTTTACAAAAACATCTATAAATGGCTTCTTTCAACCAAAGTTTTTTTTTTTTTTCCCCAGAGTTAGAAAACAGAGGTTGCTGTGGGACAGAGCATTGATTATGTGCAGGATGTGTTTGGTACTGAAAGATGTTGGGGGTTGTTGTGAAAAAACAGTGTGATGACTGTTCAGAATCCCACCCCAGACACAGACCTTCATTAACGACTAGAGGTCTGGTCGTGAACTTGTGGCCTGGTCAAATAATGAACTCACTTGTGGCTCAAGAAGAAGAAGAAGACGAAAGAAAAGAAGTCACTTAACTTCTCTCACTTCCCAAAGTATAGCCACTGAAGGCAATTTATTATATCCTGATTGTGTTAGTGTATTCCTTCGAGGCCTGTCTTAATTTAGTCTTAATCTGTCTCAGCCGACGTGAGTGTGTGTTTGGTTGTGTGAAGCACCAGATGTGCTGGGCACCTGTAGAGCGCTGTCAACACTGAAGAGGGGACCCCAGCGGCAAGTCGGACAGTAGAGCTTGTCTGCATGGACACAGATGCACAGGGTCACACAGGGCAACCATTGTGCAGGCACACACACACACACACACACACACGCACACACCTGGGGGCAGCAGCAAAGTGCCACTGTGTTGAACTGAATCAGTGAGACAGCTGCTGTATCGCTGCTAACTTGGATCCACCACTGGCAAAAGCAGGCTATGCTGGCCGTGAAACTGCATAGGTCAGGCAGAGACTGACCAGACTTGTTAGAATTACTGACATCGAGATTGATTATTGTGTCATTTAGTTATCAGCAGTGCCGCCTTTAGACTTGACCCAAACTAAAACAAATGACTTTGCTTCAAATCTATATGCATATAGCTCAAATTGACAGACTTGGAATTGATTGATTAAACATTGATTAGAAAGTTCCAGACCTACAATTCATTCATAGTGTTTCGGTCGTCTCCTGATTTAAGGTAGACCTCTGAGAACACATGAATTTGGAAAAATGAATTGTCCATCCTGCTATTGTATGTTCATCCTATGACCCCTGGGTAGGAAAGTCCCCAAAATTTGGATTATTACCGTGACATTTGAATGCTGATGAGTTTATTAGAGGGATTTTAAAGAAGTCAGTTTTGTTCATTTTGCTTCTATTGTTATTTGTAGTCATAATGCGTAAGCTAGATTAGCCATATGGCCCATCGAAACCAAATTATAAATCATCAATAAGTAAATAAGAAGTGTTCTGTGGGGAAATATTTGAAAGCACATACTCAGAAACAGTACTGGACAGGTTTTAAATAATGTAAGCACATGAATTACATTATTTGTGTTTGGTGTATGATGGTGATTTAGTATTGATGAAGATCATAATGATTTTGATGATGATGATGATGATAATAATGTGTAGTCATAGATTTGATCAGAAGTCAGATAATGCGATAATGAAATGCAGAATTCTTCACCATAGTAGTTGAGGATGGATGATAACAACATTCCTCCAGAGCTCAATGCCCAGTTTAAAATGCAGATGTCAGATAGTCCCTGTTCCCTCCAACCCTCCATCTCCTCCTCTCTTGATGTCTCCTCTTTGATTTATTCATTTTCATGTTGGCGAGCCAAAAAGGACAATAGTGTCTTTCATAGCCGAGGCTGTGTTCCCACAACCAGTGCCCTGCAGTCCCCCAGAGTCCCTCATCCACCAGGCTGGTCCGACGTGACCTGGTCATAGAGGACTGGCTCTACTTGGGAAGGAAAAACAGACCGACATATTCTATAATGTCATACATTGACTAAATACTGTGTTTATTATACTACCAAACCCTGTTTCCCCCATTGGATGCTTTCTCAAAATGCAATTAAAAACTGTAATTTGTCGAATCACTCGAACCTTAATGTAGCAGAATGAGTAAAAACAAAATATTTCCAATCCATTCCACTTCACTGACATACAAATGTCAAATACATGTAAAACGAGAATGTATTAGGACTGGAAATGTTACACATGTCCAGGAAGGTGAGCTGATACAAGGTGAGGGTATGAAAATTGGTTCTAGAAGGAGAATCCCCCAAAGACAAAAGCAAAGATAGGTTGTGGCTGACAATTTGGTGCCAAACTTTGTGAAGGAGACAAGGTTTCTCAGTGAAAGAGTGCCAACGATTTAGGGCTGTTACCATCCACAGTACATCATATTGTGAAAAGATTTAGCAGTGAGTGGAAATCTCAGTTCTTATAGGTGGAAACATTGAGCCCTAAGTCAGTTTTATGTCTACCATGATAGACATAACAACATGGACTTGGGAGTAACTTGGGACATCGTTGTCATTTTAAACTGCCTGCTGTTGCATGAAGAAATGAAACCTGAAACTGTATTGTGCACAAATGTTGCTGATGTCTCTGGGTTTGAACTCAGTGGACAGTGGATTGAAGACTGTCATGAATGAAAAGTGCTAAACAAGCATGTTTGATAGTATGGGGGGGGAGCATAAGTGTGTACTTGACTGGCCTGTTTGCAGTCCAGATCTGTCTCTTTTATTAAAAATGTATGGCACTTTATGCACTGACTGTTGAGCAGCTCAAATCTTGTTTTTCAGCAATTAAGAATAAACATTCCACCTCCCTAATTGTAGTATCTAGAATTCCCAAATTGAAGAGGTGATGTGACCCAGTTGTAAACGTGTTACGTACACTAATTTCTAAATGTCTTTGTGTTTAACCCACACAATTAAATTTGGCAGGGAAAACACTGGAAAAACTGTCTTTATTGTATATGTTAAATAAAGGTTCAAATGATTCAACACTTTTTTTTTTATTGCATTTTGAGAAAACATCACAACAAAAATTTCTGTCGAAATACAAAACACAAAGTTTGGCTCTAGTTTCAGTTAGATTAATGTATTTAATAATGTCGTGTTACAGGTTAAAGGTTATGCATGTACAGTATTTAAGTCAATTTTGTAGTGAAATGATAGAGAGATGTTAAAGGTCCCCCATGTCACATAAACTGAAGCCAGAATGTGTGTCGTCATGTTTCTTCTTCATACAAAAAACATTTGAAAAACCAACACAAAGGGACTTTTTCTGTAAATTCTGCAAGTTTCACGCTCCCTTAGATGAAGCCATCGGTGCGAGAGGAAAATGTGGAATGAGAAAAGAGGGACAAGAGCTGGAGGGAATGAAGGAGGAGAGAGGAGTGCAGGCAAATGAGGAGGAGGGGTGAGCAGGGGTCATGTCGCCTCCCCCTGTGCTTGCCCTCTGAGGTGCAGTGAGGCTGACTGCATAGCCAAGGTTCCGGCTTAGAAAGACGGCCTTTCTTTTCTCCAGGCCCTCACTAATGCAATTGAAAGAAATTAGTATAATTGTGCTCCATATTGCAGATTGAAGAGGCAATGTGGCCCGTGGGATGAGAAAGGGGGAGGGCAAGATAGCGTGGGTATTTGCTGACGGGAATAACTAATTCATCAACTACTTTTGCCATTTATCTGAGTACATTCTTGCATTTATGACATTATAGCTAATCAAATGAGGAGGTCCTGGAATGTTGCATCTTTCTCAAAATGTCATTCTACTAATGCAAAAATGACTCCCCCCTCATCCGACTCTGCAGGCGTCCCGTCAACCACGCTGCAGCTGCTCTGCCCACTAGATCTCCACCGCGCTGGGCAGGAGAACCTCTCCGCATCGACTGAGTCATCGCAGCCTGCACCAGTGTCCCGTGATGTCAGAGCCAATTCTCCAATTCTGGTGCAATCGTCTTCCACTGAAAAAAACAGCTGCACATACACTAAAACACATGTGAGTGCACAGCAGAGGACAGATCAATCAGATGAGTCCCCCCCTGAGGCAGATGTCCCCAATTTTGACACTTCTCTGGAAGAAAAATATCAATACAAAACAAATCCATGTCTATAACGTATTTCTGTACTTGACTTTGGCTCTGGACTTCTGAGAAAAAGGCACAAGTGGTTCTGCCAAGCCCTAACCAGAAGTATGCATTCTGTTACCGCAGTTTGCCTGAACATGGATTCAGGGCCCTGATCCACTATTAAATATGTAACTGTGACAGACTCCAGGGGTCAAAATAAGGTGCAGAGACACAGGAAAAGACTGATTGAAATACAAAAGGCTTTGTTTTTAAAGAAACTGTAAGAAAGAAGGGGAATCTTCCTCGAACTGTAGTGCATCATTGTTTAATGAGTCCACACCAGCTCCATTGAACTATCTCTGTCTTTCACTGTGTTGCGGTGTTTAAATCTTGCCTTGCCCGGCAACATTCCCATGCACCGGAAGTAGTTTGTTCTTGGACACTCTAAACTGACCTTAGGTGTGAGTGTGAGAGGTTGTTTGTGTCTGTATGTGGCCCTGTGATGGACTGGCGACCTGTCCAGAGTGTATCCCCTCTTTTGCCGTATGTCAGCTGGGATTGGCACCAGTGCCCTCCCTCGTGTGGAGGATAGAGCCGTAGAAGATGACAGTGACAGTGAGTGTCTTAGTTCACAAAGACCAAACACAGGCAGAATAATAACATCAACGACGAAAACAAACCCTAACCAAAAAAAAGTTACACACTGCAGCTTTAATTATAAGCCTTATAAATGAATTGCAAATAATGATAACCGAATGATTCAGAGGAAGTGATGAGGCTCCAGCCCGTATGACAGTGTGACCTTGAAACACACTTGAGAGAGACCTCCTCCTCCTTAGACCATCTGACCGGACCCCACCCTGTAGTGATGGAGGGGGGGTGGAAGAACACCATTTGATCCCTGGTCCAGAGAGCATCAGGCATAAAACATCATCTATATCCTGTTTGAGGAAATCAGGCTTTTGAAACCCATCTGTTCACATCTCCCAGTGGCATCATCAAAGACACATACGAGGCGAGAGCATCCGCAAAGAGTCCAGAAACTTTGTCAGATCAGAGATTCAGAATTTGTAATTAAGATCTTGAAAACAAATGTATGAAATGTAAATATCCTGTGCCAAAAGAGAAAATAAATAAAAGAAGGGATATTCTCAGCAGTCATGTCCAACCACTTATCATATATAAAATATTCACTATTTCCCTTTTGGGAGTTAAAAGGGTCAAACACCAGATGAAGCCTGGTTTTAGTCTGTTATTATATGCTTACGTCATGTGTGTGTTGCATGTACATGACAAGAGTAAACCCACGCTTGAACCCATACGCGGAAGAAAAGACGACAAGCGTGAAATCTGTTGGAGCGCATGGGCTCGAACAAGTGGTTTTAAAGTTAGAAAGTAGCTGAAGTCAGAAGAGCAGGATGAAAAGGAAAAGAGAAACAAATCTGATCATGAGATTTCTATTGAATCCGAATGACTCACATTTGTTTTTGAGAAAAGAAACAAGCCAACCGTGACAAAGAATATTAAAATCTGATCTCACTTTGTCTTGATACAATAAATATGAATAAAATCTTTAAAAAGATGGAACGAAAAGTGCACTTTGACCTTTTGTTATACAATACAACGCATTAATTGAACATGAATAAATGTGTTGAATAGTTAAAGTATGAAAACAGTTTGTAGTAGTAGTAGTAGTAACTATTAAGAATAATCATTAAATCATATTAATAAACATTAATTGCAAGATGTTTGAACTGCTTTACAATGAAAAAAAAAAATGTCCAGAGAGAAAATTTACACTGGAGATTTGTAGCAGTGCAGTGTAATAAAAAGTTTTGTGACCATAAAAAAAAAAAAAAAAAGATTGTCAAGGTTGTCGAGACACATAATGTGGTCGGTTAATCAGTCACAGAGCGGGGGGAGGCGGCTCCCTCAGGAAGCAATTAGCAGTGTTGGACCAGTTGCTAATAAAACACTAGGGTTACAAGCTACCCACAGCCCAGCCTGGCCAGGGGACCCACCGTTTGTGTGTGTGTGTGTGTGTGTGTGTGTGTGAGGGAGAGAAAGAGAGAGAGAGCCTGTGTCTGTGCAGCATCTGAGGCCTAACCTGTCAAGAAAGCTACAGTAGCAGCACCTTTAGTCTTCAGTCTGCTTCCATTCAAAGGCTGTCAAAGCGATCCCGGTGTCTATCATATCATATCATGTCTATCAAACACATTCACACTTCACATTGACATGTGGCAGTACAGAAATTGTGAAATTGACGGCATGAATTGGTTTTCACCATGGAAAAAAAAAGAGAAAGATACTGTATGTGTGAATCAGTAAGACACAAAGGGATGGACAACTGTTAGTAAAAAGCATATTAACCATTTAACACTGAGCCCCAAAGTGCTGTTTTCCAGAAGAATTTCCAATATCTGGCAGTTATTTAAAATTTACTGCATGTAAAAATACTGTTTTAACAATTTAAAATGAAGAAAAACAAAAAGGTTTATTTAGAAAAACACTGCAGTTATACATGAAAAACAGATTTGCCGGCTTCCTTGAAACAGCATGAGTGAAATGTCTTAGAATTCTTTTTTTGCTTGTGCAAACGTGTCATCAGCGATACGCTCTGTGTTAAAGGAGTAAGGTCATAGGTTTTCATCTCCCTCCCTGTGTTATAATCTCTTTTTGTCACGTCTGTAGTGGCCGTTTATACCACAGTCCAAGTTCCTACGGCCACTTATTTTGCAGTGGTTTTGTTTCTGACTCGTGTCCGATTATTTATTTTTGAGAAACCCAATGTTACTCACAAGTATTCCACAGGAGGCAGGTAAACGTTTACGTCGATTTATTTGAAGACAAAAACCAAGAAAACAAAGGTCTGGTCCAGTACCAGAATATTGCAGTCCAAATTATGACCATTGCTTGCTTCCTTATTCATTTTTATATGCACAAACGCACGGTCAAAAACTTATATACATCCACACGTGCAAAATCCTCCATATCCTCACATTACTGCCCACGTGACCAAACTGCCTTAAAACCTCCCCTAACTGTCGTAAAGCTCAAATATAACATGCTTTTATCCAACACAAATCAGTTTCACACTCACAAATAAAATTGAATATATCAACAATGTATTACACATACTACACTACATATACTAAACTTAACGCTACAAAATTACTTTGAGTGGCTCTCACAATGTCCATCACAACAAATGAATATCTTCGTAACTGGAAAGAATGAATATAAAAGTGAGTTGTATTTTGAGGAAGATTTAGACCCAAGTGTAGCGGAAGGCAACAGACAATTCTCCCACTGGGGCAAGTCATTGTCCCCACTGTCCAGAATAAAGCCGCCAGCAGCCACGAAGAGGATCCCAAAAACCTCCTCTTGTGGTGTTGCGACCACATCATTAGGTTTCAGCTCAGCATCCAGGGCCTGCCAAAGCCCAGACACTAGACACAACAAAACCAATCCATTTAGGAAACAAAGCCCAAGAAACGCCACTTCAAACTCTTCCCTGGAGGGAGAGACAGGATGAGAAAGGGATTGAGAGAGAGAGAGAGAGGGGAGACCGAGAGGAGAGAAGGACAAGAGAGAACGAAGGAGGAGGAGGTGGTAAATGTAAGTGGAAGCACATTGACAGGCTGTAGACAGCAGACACTTATTTGCATGTTTAACGTCCAGCGCAGCTTCCAATGTTCAGGAAGGATCTGCTGAAAGATCCGTCGCTGAATGTACTTTAGGGACCCCGAGCTCCACTTGATGGCTTTTTGAAAGGATTAGTCCCCACAGAAGGTCCCATTTTTCACGTTTAGCGAAAGGTGTTAACTTGTGATCATCATAAACAAAAGCCCGTTTGGCGGGCGGCGGAAGAAAATGGAACACTGCTTCTTTGAAAAGGGCCTTACAGCTTGTGTGACAACAAAGCTACTGTAAGAGGATCAACATTTATGGAGTGTAATAAGTAATATAAAACGGTATTTAATGCTTGTTGCCACCTTTTATCATTTTATTACCTCTATTACACTTACAAAGCCTACATGCTTTAGAGAGAAAGGAGATCTGAGGTGAAAGTGTATCGCTCTCACATTGTGTCATGGAGACTTAAATTAAGCTAGAATTTTATGTTAAGGCATAAAAAAAGGAACATGTGTTGCCCACTGCTCTCTGCAGCCTTTTTGGAAAAATTGATTATTATTATTATTAGTTTGAAATATTGAAAGTCATTTATTTGGCTTGCTCTGAAGGAAATGAGGGGTGTAGAAAGTGTGGAGGCATTTGTGCAAGAATAGGAATGTCACACTGGTCAATTCGAATGATTGCTGACAAATATTAAGAGTTTGGAAGTGCCGGACTAACACAATTATAGAAGACAAAGGGAGTTTACAAATTCAGATGTCAGCGTGACTGGCCAATTTGCACATTGAAGTTGCTGAACTCCAGACAACCCTGCTGTTTAGACGACGCCACAGCTATGACTATACTTCCCAGTTTCTGCAACACACAGAGGATGATGCTGCGTCGATCCTCTGTGGTGTGAAGTCATCTGTAACGTGCAACACGAGTGTGCGTGCGTGTGTGTGTGTTTTATTGCACATGGAAACCGAGGTGTGTCTGTGGGCCAGATTTTCACACACACACTGTGTGGTCCTGCCTCGAGAGGTGAAGAAGAAGAACCTCACCCTTCAACAACAGAACTGGTGAGTGTACTCGCTGCAATCTCAGCGGACTACTGATTTGCTTTTCCCAGGAATGACTCAACACTGAGGGAAGGATGAGAGAGTGGGAGAGGGAGAGAGAGAGCGAGGGAGACTCTATCAGACCTGAGGGAGCCAATGGCAGGCGAGATATTTCCAAGAGGGCAGGTTTCAAAGAACAGATGAGTCAGCAAACACATGTAAGTAAGGATTGCAAGTAAGGACGCAATCACTCTGTCAATAGCCGTATGATTTATGAGGAAAAAATAAGGAAAAAACCTTCTAATGACCAAAGATGAGAGGAGAAAGGGGAAGACCGGAGGAGCGCTGAGAGCAAAGGGAAGGTGTGGGAATGATCTTGGGAATTCTCCATCCACATAGTCCTTTTTTACTGAGGCGATTTAGGTCAAGTGTGCCCTCCCCCTCCTCCCCCTCCTCCTCGATGCACTCCTTCCCTCCTCCCCCTCCACCACTCCTCGCCTGAGGGTCTCCCCAGCACACATGTTCACTCTGCGGCCAGCTTAGAGCGATTAGCAGGGTCTTCCTCTGTGACAGGTGCAGCGTCACGCTCTCACAAACAGGGTGAGGTCCCACCTCACATGCACACACACACAACACACCACCACAACACACACTGTACGTCCCGTAGCCAAGTTTGTCCGTCTATGAAGACAAACCGACAATGAGCTGATAGACAGGCAGTCAATCAAATGATTGCCGGGACGACAGAGACTAGATATTACCGTCCACTTCATTCCAGATGATGGTTTTGTATATTAGTTTTGATATGACAGCGCAATACGTGCTCCACAATTTATAGTATTTGGGTTAACCACTGTCAGGGGCATTTCCTCTCGAGGAATCGCACATGGCCAAAATGAATTACCAAAGTTGAAAGTAAAAACATTCAAATAAAACAGATATTAGACAGACCACATAATGTTTCTCGAATTGTGCAAAAAAAAAAAAAAAAGATACAAAACTTGCTGCTTTGTCTTTTTCTTCAATTTAAATGGGCTGTAATTACTTTCAGTCTCGGGGAATCAACTTTGGTTTTTACAGTTGTAAGCACTTTAGGAAAATTATACTCTTGGCACCTGAATTTCACTGTGGCACATGCTCTGCTTCCCAGGTCCACACCAGTCTGATAGAAAAAACAGCAGCAGCAGCAGCAGCAGCAGCAGCAGCAGTGGTGTGGCAGCCTCTGTGTTTGGCAAGCAACACAACGCAACTAATGTGGAGAAAAGCCAGAAGAATTATTGTGAAAAAAAAAAAATCCAGACATGCCGTCTTGTCTGCTTTACTAGATTTACAGTATTAATGGTGAGGATAGTGTAAAAATCTTTATGGGTGAGAAATTAAAATACGGAAAAAGAATAACAGTGATTGTAACCAGAAAGAATAATAGTGATCAAGTCAAGCGGCAAGGAAAAAAGGTGTGAATGAAAAAGAGATGACATCTATCTCCTGTGCTCCTGTCAAGAAACAACATTAAGCTCATAACAACACAAATGTAATATCTTGTCTGCACACATTTTCATGTTCTTCATGAAGAAAAGTTCCTCAAACTTAAACACAAATACATTTTAGGTTGTTTTTATCTGACAGTATCAATATGTGGTCATGTGAGTGTCAAAGGAAATGTGTGGGCTCCAGGCAAAAGGGACCTGAGGGGGCTGACATCAAACCAGACCAAAAGTCCCTTCCCAAAACGTTCCATTCTTCCCTTCCCTTAGGGCTACAAGAGTAATGGTACGTTACATGTGGAGCTACACCCATGACAGTCAGCTGATTGGGCGACACAAAAGTCTAAAAAGCATTACTTTCCAATGCTTTGTGTGTGTTTGGGCTTGATATTGTTGCTTGAATCAAAACAAAATCACAACATATTTCTTTAGAAGTGTATTTAAATGAGCGTATTTGCTCATTTATGCTTACTCATGCTTAAACACTTAAAAAGGCTCATATTGCCTGTACTGTAGCGCTCAGGTCTAACTCAGGGTGTCTTTGGTTCCTCTGCTGCTCCAGCTGAAACTGTTCTGTAGATGCAAATCCCATTTCCATCTTTTGCATCTTATTTTGCATTGAAAACTTCCCAGGTTCACATTGACAACCGAAAACTGTGCCACATGCCTTTGTGTTGCAGGTCAAGAGAGAGAGAGAGAGAGAGAGATTGGTAGCTTTGAATACCCAAATAAGTTCAGTTCAGTTCTGCACATTTTTAATATGACTCCTTAATATGAGGCCTTTTTTCAATGCAAAGTAGCCCACATGTTACTGTGACTGCCGAAAAATAGGGAAATGAATGGTGCAGATATGACAGTTTGCTGGGACTGGCCTATGTGGTTTACTTCCCTGTTCTGCTATATTCAGTTTGTATGTTTGCATGTTTGTTTTGTTCTGTTCTCTCACACAACTCTTAAGTCTAGAAGTGGCTGAAGTCGACGGACTAGGAACAGTTTCCTAAAACATATGGAACATCCCATTTGGCTATACACAGGCCATCTCTATGCAGACACACAAAAACACACACAATATAATATTTTATTTTGTTTGTGTTGTCTAAATAGCCCCCCCCACACACACACACATACATGCACACACATCCTAACCCCAGCTGTGTCCCAGTGAGGTGAAACCCAAACCAGAACGCAGAGAGCGCTCAACTCCTCACCCTCTCAACACATCCTCAGCGCTACCCTTTGAAAATAAACCACACCGACAAGCCCCCGTCTTCGACTCGCGCCTCATATGTGAGCACACATGCCCCGCACTCCACTGGGAACTCTTTGGAGACTTCCCCGCCGCTGTTCCAGGAAGCAGATGTGAGAATGGCGGCATTCAGGCTTGATGCTCCACTCAACAATGTGGAGGCTATTACTCTCGCAGTGAAGACATGGAGTAGGTGAGGGGTGGTGCATCTTCTGCTGTTGCCCGGAGCTGGGTTAGGATGATGCGGTGCAGAGCTGCGAGCATCCGATCAGTGCCATATCAGCGGCATATGGTTTCACTTTGTGAAACGTCTCAGACATGGGCTGGGCTCAGCTTGCAGGGCTTAGACAAATTCAACATGACAAATGAACTGATGTAAATGAGTGTAAATGACAGGGGGTGGGAGTGTAATTGGCCACGAGAAAAAAAAAAAGGAAGGGACCACTCAAACAACAACATACACACACCCACGAGTGACTTGATTAAATATGCTGTGGTTGGTCGGTTTAGACCAGTGACATGCACTTTTTGCAAACTTCCACCCACTTAATTTGACTCTAAATCAGGGGTCTCAAATGCAAATGACCTGTGGGCCACTGACTGGTCAGTCGGGGGCCAGTCAAGTAAAAAGAAAAGCCCAACTTTTTTGGGAAAAGCAACAGTTGCGGTGGACGTTATGAGCTCAAAACTCCTTTTTTTATATGTACTCTTGCCTCGTGTGAGCTTTTCTGTCTTTTATCCATTATTCTGTACAGCACGTGTTTGTTTTGTGCTTTACAAATAAAGTTGGATTGGATTGGATAATTTCAAAATATAAGTGCTTGTTTTTGCACATTTTTTCTCTCCGTGACATACAGTATGAGATTGCACTCCATTATGCCACTCCTTTATTATTGCACTTTTTTTTCCCACTGTTGCACATTTTACATTTTATGTTTATAATATTGTTTGTATTGCTGCTATGTTGAAATAATTTCCCCTTGGGGATGAATAAAGTATTTCTATTCTATTCTATTCTATTTATATGCAACAATAAAAAAACATATTTATGATGCAAAATTAATCTATTAATTTAAAAATAAAAACATATAGAAATGACTTGTTACAACTTGATATTGTTTGGAGGGCCACATGAAATCGATTGTGGTCCCCGTGCCGCCGGTTTGAGACCCCTGCTCTAAAAATATGTGGATCACTCAGCGGTTCAGTGGCTAGAATCACTGTCTCACAGCAAGAAGGTCACCGGTTAGAATCCTGGTTTGACTGAGGGCCTTTCTGTCTGGGGTTTGCATGTTCTCCTCGCGGGTTTTCTCCGGCTTCTTTCCACAGTACAAAAACGTGGAGATAGACTAATTGGACACTCTAAACTGACCTTAGGTGTAAATGTGAGAATGGTTGTTCAGTGGATAAAGAGGTAGATAAAGTTGGAGCGATGGAGATGGAGCTGCAGACACCTGACTGGAAGTCGGCATTTTCGGAGATTAACTTCCTAATGATGATCTCTTAAAACTTCCACGCAGACTGTAATCTGAGCGGGGAAGAAAACCAGAAAGACCCATGATTTGTTGTATCTGATGAAGGTAGTTTTTTTCTTACACTGAGGGAAAGTGAAAAATCCACTTAAAAAAATGAATAAAGAGACAGAAAAAGTAACTGCAGTTTCCCTAAAAAAAAGACGTGGATGCATTGATGACCGCAGTTGGCTTTAGAAGAAGAGAGACCATACTTCAACTCAACAGTGACTGTCTGGGGATGTCTGCAAGTAGCTCAGGGCAGGAATACTAAGTGCGCGAGACAGTGGGCTCTTTCATTGTACAGGCTTCTCGGGCAAACTCGGTATGAAATGACATTTTTCAGGGAGGGACAGAAAGACTTACTATCAGTGGGGCTAAATTATTGCACATGAAGTGAGATGGATAAATCGAGGTGTGGGGGAGGGAATGCCGTGCGTCAAAACTCTCATTAAGGATACAGAGAGACCTCACAAACAGGGACGTATTCTGAGGTTGTCCAGAAAGCCCATGGTTTTCCATACTAACCAACTCCTTCGCATCCCATTTGCTTTTATGATTATGAAAATGCCTGATTTATGGAACATGACGGCAGAGAGAGAGAGAGAGAAAACACATGCAAAGTTAATACAAGAATGAACGAAGCATATTTTAGATGGCATTGTTATGCGCATGTGAGAAGAAGCAACTTGGATGGACTTTTTTTTTTTGATGAGTTTCCTCAATTTCTAACCTGTCCCCTGACTCCAGTCCCCTATTTCTTTTTAAAGCAAAGCTTTTCATGTCACCTTGGTTCTGCATCATGTCCTCTGCAGAGAGGATGGTCCGTGTGATATGTGATCCGCCTCAACAGAGCGCTCTCCTGCACAACTTCCTCTCCTTTCTTTCATTCCTTTCCCCCTCTCCATCTCCTACCAGCTCTCCCTGAGCTGCACAAAGCCGAACGAGGGTCACCTTACCAATGTCCAAAAATCCAGCATGTTGGCAGCACACTGACCTGTTAACATCTTAACTTCTCCAAGCTGACAGGATCTTCCTCTGCTTTCTGCAGCACTTCTCCTCACTGCTGTGATTGAAATCGTAAAGTAAGCCGCTACTTATTATAAACACAAAGAAAGTCAGCGAGGCAGCACGTTAGGCTACTTTTTTATTGTAACTATTTGTTTTTCTAACTTCCTGCCAACATTCTCCTACCATAGGAATGGTTCCAGTGATGCACACTTGTTTGAGTGGGCAGTAGCACTACTGAGACAGTCATTTGACATGTGCATATGGCTGTATTGCTGTTTTGTGGGTGTTACTGCTTGTCTTTTGACATGTCATAATGTTTGTTTGTGTGCTCTGGTGAGATAGGGCTACTCTGACGATGTGTGTGTGTGTGTGTGTGTGTGTGTGGGAGGGAGGGAGGGAGGGAGGCAGTGCTTTGCAGCCTGATATTCTGGGAACGGCAGGGTAGCGTTGTTGACCCACCTGCTCCCTTCTCTCTTCAGCTGGATCTAGTCGGATTTCAGCAGCTGCATCCCCTCACAAAGCACCTCTTTGTAATCTTCCCAAGGCGCACAAATACAACTGCAACCAGGAGAGGAGAGAGGAAGGAGGAGGGAAGATGGACAGTGGAGAGCGAAAGAGGAAAAGGGCGGTAACTCTTGGTGTGCAACAGTTTTACTGGCAGATCATAGGCTACTGTATCTTTACGTTTAAGTTACAAACAGTAGCAGGAATCGCGCTGCGATGCCGAATGAATCGACATGGCGGCTCACATGTGCATATTGTAGTGAACTGTATGCTTTGCCAAGTGGGTATTAATTAAAATCTTACTTACTTATACTTCAGAAGTATAGCGCACTATGCTTTGCATCCACAAAACAAGACACCCCCCACACCCACCCCCACCCCACCGATCAGCCCCTGTGGCCTGAACCCAGACTCACTGGTGGCAGAGGAAAGGAGACATCATTAGGCGATTAACTACAGCAGGCCACTTTACTGCCATCATAAATATATATACCTGACTTTGAGGCCATAAATGCCCCCATGGAGGAAAAAAAATGTGGGCGCAAGGTCATTGCTTTCGATTAAGTCTGTTACCATTTTATCCAAAAGCTTAATGGCATATGTGGGCAACTCGTGTGCAGCTCAAATGATCTATGCTGCGCATACCTCGGCGCGTATAAACGCTGCACTTTGACAGTTTTTCCCAATTAATAGTGTGCCGTTCTTTTGCTGCACCTACGTTATAGCCCTGGTTTCAGAGAGCCATCATGAGAGTCACAGCGTTGTCAAATTATAGATGATGAATGAATCCGCCAAAAAAACAATCCGGGGAGTTGACTTTTTTTTTAAATGTATTTTTGTTGCAGCATTTCGTTAAATGAGGGACCCAATGGCTTAGTAGATTTACACTCCGTGTTAAATGTGGCCAAATCTGTCCCAGGGGCTGCCATTAGCAGACACAGAGGAGGTGGGGGCGCTGTAATTTAAGGCTAAATTTAGCTAAAATAAGCAGGCAAGCCTAATTGAAAATGTTTGGTGAAATGGTGGAGGTTAAGGTGACTGAAACTAAATAAGAAAACATAGAAACAGAGACACTCACTTACTGTTCACACACGTAGGCCAAGGTGAGTGTGGTGAGGCATGTTGTCAATTTGATGATTGATTCAACGAACCAACGGCTGTAATTTCATCTTTGCACTGATACAGCTGAACAGAGCCGGCAGTCAGTAGAGGTTAAACGCTGAACTTCACCAAAGTCAATTCGGATGATCATAATGTGGAACTACCCCACCAGGTTATCTTTAAGTTCTTATGCAAAGAAATAAAAGAAATCATTTCTCGCTGAGCATCACTGAGCAACGAGTTGGAACTACATACACCGTCGAAGGTGGAGGAGTGCGCTACACTTCCAAAACAAGCAACTTCTTGGGAAAGTTGAATTCCACTGTGAAAGAGAAGGTCAGATTTTGTGGTCCTCTGAAAAGACTCTTTATATCCTTCATGCCACACAAGTACTTCCGTGTACTCTTTTGTCTCTAGCTAGAGCCGTGCACCTCTTTAAAGGGAGCAGGAAGTGACCTTGGTGACCTTGCACTCCCACACCATGTGACCTGTAGCTGCGCACAACCAAACATCTGTGGCCAAAGCGTTGCACAACAACCCAATAAACTCAAATGTAAACAAACAGCTTCGGCCTTATTGTACGTCCATGCGCGCGTAGTGTACTAGGTTTTTGTTTTGTCTTTGAATAAAACGGCACGAGGGGATATTTTTCAACAGTCGGGGAAACAGTTGGAAATAGTGAAGTGACGACCAGGAAATACTCAATTTGCAACCAGGGGAAACGGTTATCAAGTGCTTCCCTTTTCCCCCCACTCGATATCAAGAGAAGTCTATGTGACAGATTGCAATCAAACTATTCCGTATATGATATGAATAATAAAAAAACACAAGTCACGCCAAATTAACGACCCACAGATTTCAAATAGTTCAGGACGTGAGGGGCAATAGGGAGTCAGAGGTGCCACGGTGGTTTTTGTACTGTATCACTATCACATCATGACTCATATTTCTGTGACATGCAGAACTGAGCAAGAAACCTCTAATCAGTTATGCTCAAATCTTCCTTAATTCATTTAATTTTGAAAAACAAAGTAAGTTTTTCTGAAGTCTAAATTATTTTTATTATTAGGGACACGTCACAGATCCATTTGGGTCCAGATTCGGGTTTATTTATTATTAGATTGGACAATGATGTGGTGCCGGGAAGTAAGGCAAGATCCTAATAAACATTTAGAGCTACAGATTTATGTAAATCCAGATGTGGTGTATTTTAAACGACCATCCTCCTCTTATACCCATAAACTAAACAATTCATAATCTATAACAGGGATGCTGACAAATTTGCATATTCTGTGTTAGGAATATTTTTTTTTTTTTAAAGTGATGCAATATTTGTTTTTACAACCATCCTATAGCCTTTGATCAAATGCTAAAGTGCTAACCCGTCTTCAGTTAGACAGTGAACTTACCCATGTTAATCCCATGTTAATCCCATGCAAAGCATTTCAGAGCAGCAAGATTTAAAGAAATATTAACAATGTGCATTGAAAAAAAATCACAACACATACAGCTTCTTCATGTGGTTAGCAGCAGGTGTGCCAATCTGTTTTTCGGCGTCGAGTTTCTCCTCGAGGTTGCAGACAGGCTGGAGACAGACAGACTAACTGCAGCTCTTAAACACTGAAAGTCTTGGCTGGCACTCTGAGAGACTAATTGGAGAATATGATCCACTTCACCAATAATCATTTATAATAGCTTATAAATTATCCTGTAACATATGAAGGGTACACAAGAGATTTAGGTTTCACACTGTGCTGATATGTGTACGCCGAGCTGGTTTGTACGCACTCTCTGTGCACTTGATTCACTCGTGCGCAGTCCTTGTGCTCGTAAAACAGTGCGAATGTGTGGTGTTTTTTTTTTTTAATTCTTGTTTTGATTATCTGTAAATAAAAACAAGCCACCACAGTTATCTCAGCACTGTGAGGCAAAGTCCCCACAGCCAGAGAAGTTCCCTAAATAGTCTTGCTTTTGTGGAGCGGCCGCCCATTTCCCGTAAAGTCAAGGGGTGGGCTCTCTGTACTCTCGCCGCCCCTGAGCCATGTCCTAAATGTCTACATGTCCCACACCATCTAATTCACAGGCAAATTGGAGCGATGATTTATGAGAATCAAGAATAAAAAAGTAGACAATGTGGAAGACTCTGCACACCGCAAAGTTTTTATTCAGAACATATGCCGTGGAGATGAGAGGGAAGAAAAATGGGGGGGGGTTGTAGATCTGCAGATCAGAGGAAGAGAAATGAAACCCATGTACACACACACACATATACGCACACTTGTCTTCAGATGAGATACACTCTGAGAACTATTGTCCCTGCTGAACATCTTAGCATTTATGCTGTCATGTCAGGAAGAAAACAAAACAACAAAAAACAACAGTGGACATTTCTATTGCATCTTTATCGTGTCGACACCTATCTGCACTCGTGGAAGTTACAAAGCCGAGATACCTGCTGACAAGATTCACAGAAAGGCGTAATGTCTTAAGTCAGATCAACGCGCAGGACGATCATCAGTGGTGCGCTGCCCCCTCCGCAAAAAAACAGTTTAGCGTCAGGGAGAAAACACAGCAAATAATCTGGAAACACTTGAGTTCTCTTTATACTCCTGACATTAAAAATGAGTGCGGCCGAAGGCCAAACACACCCTGATGCGTTTTGGACTAATTGTTTCCTTCAGTTTCGAATGCAGTCCTTTTCCTTCCCTCCTCACATTGCAACCCTTCCCTCCCATCTTTCTACGTCTACTAATAGGTTTAAATAAAACCTGCAATGGGTCCAGTAAACCCCTCATTATGGCATTTTAATAGAATGAATTTGGGATAGTGTGGGGTCAGGGGGCGATGGGAGGTCCTAACACAGAGCAGCTGTCATGGGGGTTGGAGCGTGATTAGAACCAGCGCAGTCAAACATTCCCAGGTCCTCGACCCCACTAAGTAGACAACCTGGAAAATACATTTGGCCACAGACCAAAATGGAAAACATCCACCATCCATGTTCAAGAGGGGTCGGATGAGTAGAGAGGGGACAGTGAGGAGGAGGAGGTGGTACAACCATCCATCACTGAGAGTTTGCTATAATGTGGTGTGTGAACCTGACTCTATCTATCTATCTGTCTATCTATCTATCTGTCTGTCTGTCTGTCTGTCTGTCTGTCTATCTATCTATCTATCTATCTATCTATCTATCTATCTATCTATCTATCTATCTATCTATCTATCTATCTATCTATCTATCTATCTATCTGTTTTGGGTTTTATGGTTTTATGGTTTTGGGATTTTGTAATACCCATTGCAGAGTTACTGTGACCACTCTCCCTGCCTTCCAGTTGCATTTCCTGCAACTGTAAATTCTGCACTAATTGCCTTCTATCTAAGTGTGTGAAACCAAAGATAGAAGTGGTCTGGTTGATGTGGTGCAGGGGAGAAACACGGCTTGTTAGCAGCCCGGGAGCTTGTTCCACATGTGGTCAGGCAGTGGTTGGTTGATGTCTGGGTGAGAGGGAGGGCATGCCACTCTCCACAGTTCACCAAGTTTGCATTGAGTCAGTGTGCAATCAGCGGGATTATTTAACACAATGAGTGCCCGCTGTTTTGATTAGGGCACTGTGGTGACTACAGGCAGGGGGTTTCCACCATCTTTTTTTTTCTTCAAATGATGATGAGTAAGTTCTATCCTGTGGTGCATCATTTCTACGTCACAAAGGATTTAAATATTAAATGATTTGCATGCTTCATTTTGTTTTGGATGCACAACAACAACAAAAAACTTGATGACCTTTATATAACTCATTGGGTTCATGTCATTCAAACACATCTAAGGATTCTCTTTTTTCCCTACGCTTTTGTAATTTATGCCAATTTATCTGCTGAACACATATCTTCAAATAACTTGGCCAGGGTAAAGAAATGTGCCTTAGTGTATTAAAACACAGAGACAGAGACCAAAGGGGGCAAGATTCCTGTGGGTGACTGTGTAATTTAATTTGTATGCACATTAGAAGCCAGAGAGTATAATTTACATGTGGTGTAGAAGCGCCTATAGGACACAAACAAGAGCTAACATGGTCGTCTATCGCCCGAAAGAAATCGGAAAATCCTTACCCAGTTCTCTCCTCTGAGACGCATGTTGCAAAAAATAGGAAAATTAAAACCTTCCTTCACTTTTTGGGACAGTTAAGGTTCATGTGTGGTTACCTCTCCTCTTTTGCTCTTTCCTTTTCTAATCAAGAGCCCAGAGCCCAAAAACTCTGGCCAGAGTTTCTCACCACAATACAGGGAGGGATAAAGCTGGAGTCTTTTTAAGTTTGTCTCTTTCTTTCTGTCTCAGAAAACCCAAGTCTGTCCCACAGTCTTAGCGCCACTCGATAACGGCCGTCGTCACACATGGTGCACTCGTCCTGATGTGTCTTCAGTGTCAATCTGTTTGACACTGAAGACACAATAGAGTGTAAACGAGTTAAGCACTTTTGGGAACTGTGACACGCTGGCTTCGTTTGTATTGATTTGTGGATGCCTCAACCCTGATGAAAGGATTTTTATGACATTTAGGGAGGGCGGAATTCTTTTTTAATGCATACATACTTAATCCTGTGGATGTAGACACTCATTAAATACTTCACCATGTGCAAAGCTAGACATGTTGATGTTTGACAACGCTCATCTGCACTGTGTGTCTGCACCCCCTCCTTCTATCTCTCTCTGTCTCACTCACACACAACTTGACCCAAGCAAGCACTTTGACAGCAGCTGCAAAAAAAAAAAAAGGAAAAAAAAATAAAATAAAAGGCCGGCCAACCTTCTGGTAAAGGGTAACTTTTAAAACAGAACAGAAACAAGTAATTTGGTGTTACGTTGTACGGTAATTAGAGACAGCCAGTCCTACATTAAATAAAAAATATGGTTTCATTCAATTTCAAGCTCTTTGTCTTCTTGAACCTAATGCTAATGAAAGAAAAAAAAAAACATCTTACCTTACTGTGCAAACCTTCACCTCTGTGGCAGAAAATCCCCGAGGTAAAACTTATTATTTCCAAAGTATAATCTCTCGTCTTCCCTCAGCCACATGCAGCGTACGTCGAGCAAAGCAGACTGCCATCCAGGACAAACATACCTTGTCTTTGCACGAAGAGGCCGGTGATAAAAAATCACTCGACAATACATCAGCACAAAGACACTATTAACAAAGGCCGTGACTCAGTTCACCCTCTTATCTGCTCTGCTTTTTTTTATCTTCAGAGTCATGGAAATACTCACCTGCGATGGTGGTGGGAAGTGAGTTATGGATCCCACAAAGACTGATGAAAACAGACTCTGTCTGTCTAAATATGGACTACATATGTATATATGTATATATGTATATATATATATATATATATATATATATATATATATATATATATATATATATATATATATATATATATATATATATATATATATATATATATATATATATATATAGATAAGATTCAAATTCACTTCATAGAAGGTACCAAATGTTTACAGCCATGGACATCTTAATATCAAGTATTGAACTCTTGGTTAAAACAGTTTTTACTTGATTGTTTTTTGTGGGAACGTCACTCTGTCTCTGCAGCAATCACATCTGTCAGACTGATAAAAATTTACATTTGTCATTATTGATTTCTTACTAAGACATTTCTTCTTTTGTTTGCTGCCTGGAAGTGTTCTAATTCGATTATGAATTATTGTTACAATGTCACAAGAGTGTCTGTTTTATCTTTATATACAGTATAAGGTTTACAAGGTTTACATTTATATATGTCCATATGTAATGGACTAAGTGTCAATCATTAAACCTCGGTATGCAGGTTTGTTTGTTTTTACATTTGACACGTTAATTAATAGATTAATTAAAAAAAATATATCTTCAATATCTATTGAATATATGTCAATATCTTGATTTAAATACCTAATATTGAAATTAAAAGCAAAAGTGTATTACAGTACACATATACAGAATCATTTTATTTACTGCATAAGTATATGAATAAAACCACCCTAAAGTTTTCTATTAATGACTTATTTCTCAATCCAATAAAGAGTTTCGTGGGATAATGCTCCACCGTGTACACCTTTGAATAAAACACAGAACTTTATACCCGATTAAAAGAAAAGAAAAGAAAAATCATTATAATAATGAAGCCCACATTAAAACCTGAACCAATGGGGGAAGTGGTGATTTGTTCCAGCCAATCCCACGCGGAAGGTGGTGTGACGATTTAAAACTCCAACACAAGTTGCTGTAACGTGGAGCGCTCGAGCTTACAGTGTGGACCGCAACTTTCGCCACCGCATCTCTCATGACAGCGAAGGACAACAAGGCACAGCGAAGACAAACACACTGGGAAGCAGAGGGACACACAGCAGACTCTCACTGACTCGTATTGTGAAAGGGATTTACTGAGTGTGGCGCACCGTGTTTAAAAAAAGAAAAAAGAAAAAGAAGCGCACTGGCCACTTCCATGCGCCCTTGACTTCATTCTTTTTTTTATTGATATTCACACCTTGTTTTCGGATATCTAATTCCGGTGGGTCTGAATAAATAATGTTAAAAATGACAGAGGAGCATGACAAGTGTGGCGGCGACCAGCCGTGCAGTCCATCCGGCACAAACAGCTCCATGTCTCAGGACGAGTCCGACTCAGACGCTCCGTCCTCGCCGACGGGCTCCGACGGCCAAGGATCCTTGCTCACCGGTCTGGGCAAGAAACTGGACTGCGAGGATGACGACCGGTTCCCGGCTTGCATACGGGAAGCCGTTTCTCAGGTGCTCAAGGGATACGACTGGTCCTTGGTGCCCATGCCCGTGCGAGGGAGCGGATCCATGAAGAACAAACCCCACGTCAAAAGACCCATGAATGCGTTCATGGTTTGGGCGCAGGCGGCACGCAGAAAGCTGGCGGATCAATATCCGCACCTGCACAACGCCGAACTGAGCAAGACGCTGGGGAAACTGTGGCGGTAAGGATTTTAATTTTATTTTTTTTTTGACATTTACATATTTAAAAGAAAGTGTCTGAGCATCCATGGCTTTAGATTCGGTCATGGAGACAAGGAGCAGCAACATTTATTAAATAATTCAACTTTATCATCCTTTGGCAATGACTTGGGCTTGTAAATAATTAGGTTTTAAAAAAATGTAATAGTGTAGAAGTATAAATTAGACAACAAAAAGTTGTTTCCTGACGAGTTGATGATAATAAAAAAGTTTTTGAAGTGGCTTGTGGCGTCAGCATTTCAAATGTTTTCGTCCCTTCTTTTTCACCACAGCTTGCTCTCAGAGAGTGAAAAGAGGCCGTTTGTAGATGAGGCAGAAAGGCTCCGCGTTCAGCACAAGAAAGATCACCCGGACTACAAGTACCAGCCTCGGCGACGGAAGAATGTGAAGCCAGGCCAGAGTGACTCAGATTCGGGAGCAGAACTGGCACATCACATGTATAAAGCTGAACCAGGGATGGGAGGACTGGCAGGGATGACAGATGGACACCACCACCCTGAACATGCAGGTATGTTGTCACGTTTACTGACACACGTTGTTTGACGGTTTCATTTTAAAATATTGTTTTAATCATTTTCATGTGATGATGAACGTTATTTATTCTTGTTTTCCTCAGGTCAGCCCCATGGTCCCCCAACACCACCCACCACTCCCAAAACAGATCTGCACCACGGTGTGAAACAGGATCTGAAGCATGAAGGCCGTCGTCTTGTTGACAGCAGCAGGCAAAACATCGACTTCAGCAACGTGGACATCTCCGAGCTTAGCACTGATGTCATCAGCAACATGGAGACCTTTGATGTGCATGAGTTCGACCAGTACCTCCCGCTCAACGGCCACACCTCAGGCTCCTCCGCCCTGCCCTCAGACCACAGCCACGGGCAGGCTCCGGCGCCCGGCAGCTCTTACACTTCCTCATACGGCCACACAGGTGCCAACGGATCAGTGTGGAGTCGCAAAGGCCCCATGTCCTCCTCCTCCACTTCCTCTGCCGGCGAGGTGGCCCAACATCGACTCCATATTAAAACGGAGCAACTGAGCCCCAGCCACTACAGCGAGCACTCCCATGGGTCGCCCTCACACTCCGATTATGGCTCCTTCAGTAGCCAAGCCTGCGTCACCTCGGCCACATCGGCTGCTGCAGCCGCGGCCTCTTTCTCCAGCTCCCAGTGTGACTATACTGACCTCCAGAGCTCCAACTATTACAACCCTTACTCTGGCTACCCTTCTAGCCTCTACCAGTATCCTTACTTCCACTCATCCAGGCGGCCCTACACCAGCCCGATCCTCAACAGTCTGTCCATGGCTCCTGCCCACAGTCCCACTGCCTCCAGCTGGGACCAGCCCGTCTACACCACACTGTCTCGACCTTAGGGGTACGAGAAACAGTACAGCCCCCGGAGACTCATTCAGACTCATGCACTACTAATGAAGGACGCACGGTGCGAGTGGAGGAGTGTGTGTAGATGGTAGTAGGTTACCTGTGACGATTTGAACGTGAAACAAACAAAAGAGAAAAAAAGTGCCTGCTGATTTTATACAAAGTTCTAGTGTTGCGATGAAAACACACACGTAAGACTTTTTACAAAGACAAATTGTGTTGTTGGTGAGCCAAAACTCCTCCATGAGGACATGTCGCCTACGCCTACATCCCGTACAACCCCCCTCTTTCTAGTTTAAGATTGCACGTATGCGCACACTTGAGGTAAAGCAAAGGCCTGCCACTGAGCTGTGTAGGAGAGAAACAGTTTGGCCCAATTTTGTTGTGAAGCAGATGGAGAAGCAGATACTTCTTCTTCTTCTTCTTCTTGTTTTCGGCTTCTCCCTTTAGGGGTCGCCACAGCGGATCATCTGCCTCCATCTCCACCCTACCCCTTGTGTCCTCTTCATGGAGAAGCAGATACTTTGGAGAATATACACGGGACCAATTATGTAAATTTGCAGAAAGATTTACATTAATGACCAGAGCTATATCTCAGCACATTTTGTCCATTTGCATTGGTGGATCCGTCTTAACTAAATGGCTCATATGAATCTTATCTTAAGGTCATTTTGGCATAAAAGTCTTATATGTATTTATGTTCATGCGTTATTGGTTTCTTATTTTTTTTGTTTCTTTTCGTTTTTTTTTGTTTTTAAGTAGATAAACACATTTAATGTGAGTTTGGTTATTGACAGTACTGTTTTGGCTTGTGTTGAAAAACAAAGTAAATGAAGTTAAGGTCAGTACAATTTCAGTGCATTTGACATCATTCCATTAAAGACAATTCCCTGTTCCAACTTCTCCGTCTCCGTTCCCGTTTTGCAAGACAGGACAAATAGACCAGCACAGGACAGAACAGGTGTTTGACAGCAATGCTTGGCAAATTGCGATTAGTCATGATCGAGGGTTAAAGGAAATGGGGTAAAATAACACCACACACTCTGAGTGACACGTCAGCTGGACCTCCTGTACATGTGGATGAGCAACATACGCTCATGTGTACGCATGTGTGTGTGTGTCAGGGAGACAAAGTGCATCTCTCTCTGTGAGCGCCATTTCCTTGGAGAAGAGACACCTATCCTATGACACGGGTGATGCCTAAAACAACTTTTTACTGAAAATGACTTTGTGGATTATTTAATGCGAAGTAGGCTTTAAAGAAGAGTTTAAGTGTGTGTGTAATAGCCTAAATATATCTCCAGCATCCCCATGCCAACTCACGGCTGCGGTCTCGCGCAAAAAAAAAACCCAACAAAAAACAAAAAAACGTTTTTGTGCCTTCTAATGCTTATCGTCATTATTTCAGTATGAAAAAGCGGATTATTAACAAACTTGCGGCAGCACACAATCAGTAAGCTACACCAGAAGAACCCTGCAATTAATTTGATTTTATTCCTAATTTGACATCATTCCTTACAGCCTTGGTTTGTGATGTTCTGTGAGACGCTTTATGAGAAACGTGCGGAGCGTCGTGCGCCGAGTTTTTCCTCCACGGAACTGTGTTTTGTATATTACTCTGGTGTATAATTGTATAAGAGAGGCTGTGAAAATGATTGTTGTTCTATTAACTCAAGTTTGATTCACACATGCACAGCTAACCCATTTGCTGGCCATTTTTAAAAAATAAAAATAAATAAAAGATACTTTTCTTCATATTTGTCTGTGTCTTTCTCATTTGTGTCCATATCTGGTGACACGGTGGTCATATTTATTCTAAAAGAAAAAGGGAAATCATTTCTGACATAATTACGATTAAAATGGGCAACGTTTGTTCTCTTTTTTTTTTGGTTTAACATCTGTACTGAGACCGTGGGACCTTTAGGGAATTATTCCATAATATATACGTTCTTTTATTGTATTTTTCCTCAGAGAAAGTGTCAAAAACAAATCTCATGGATGTTTCATATAGGCAAACGACATGTCTTCCTATGTGCCTATAGACTTTCCACCAAAACAAAAGACAGATTAAATGTTTTCCTCAAACCAGTGAAAAGAGAGGAATGAGGAGAGATTGTATCTCCACTGGTCCAGAGGGTGGATTGCTCAAGTTGGCCCTGGCATGCATGCCAAGCAGCAGTCCCTAACCAGCCCAGGGAGAAGCCAAGTGCCAGGGCCGCGCTGCTGAATTTTAATGATTCATTATGCGGTGGAGGGCCCTATTGTGTCCTTTTATCCGGAGAGCTAGAAAGGAATTAATTGGACAGAAAATGGAAGGGCAAGGGGAACTGACAAGCCATTAAGAGGGTCCTGAATGGACGATTAGATGCACATGGGGGAGGATATTCCCCTCTTCACTGTCTCATATCACAACACTTCACGGGGAAAAAAAACAACAAGAACAACCACCACAATGACCACCAGACCAATCTGTAGAAATCATATCAGTGCACATAATCTGTATATAATAAAAGAAGATAATACCACAGCAGATGGGGTGTGGGTGGCTCAAGAGCGACTTGTTGTTTTTCTTCCCTCAAAGTCTTTTTTTTTTTTTTTTTTTCAACAGTGTTTGCCAAATACTTTCAGGAGGAACTCTTGAGAAAGAACAGGAGTGAATAAAAGTGAGGCAGAAAGGCTCTTCAGGGTGCTTGGGTCCTGTTTCCCTGGAACTTGTCCACAGTCTTTGATTGGGCTTCTTGAAAGCCCTACTGTAAATAGCAAAAAAGAAAAAAAACGACTGGGTACTGTGAGTTCGACAGCACATTATACTGAATCAGGGACAGAAAGAATGAATGAACGAGCAATTTTGCATTGAAGTCGCAACCTTCTTTGAGGAAAAAAAAAAACATATTTTACCTATGAGCATATGCTCAATTAAATTGTTTAGAGCACAAAAATCCTGGCAGTACATACTGCATGAGACTGTAGACGTTCACACTTTCCCATAAACCCTCACACTCTTTTCACATTGCACATGTACGCGCGCAAAAAGTGGAGATGGAAATTAAATACAATTTACAGTAATGTTGACATTGGTGCACCAAGGCTGTGCTACATTCCAACTGCCACAGTTATTGTTGATGCAGGGAAGGATGTTAGTGGGCCAGGAGAGAGAGAGAGCGCGAGAGAGGGGGAGAGAGAGAGAGAGAGAGAGAGCGAGACTGCCTTGGACCCAGAAGACATGTGGGGGAAACATGATGAAGCCAGTGCAACTGGTGTGTCCACCACCTGACCACATCCCATTGTTATAGGACCAGGATAACCCGCCTGGTTACGGTCTCATCCTGTCTTATGAGCCCGGCTGACTCGGGCCATGTTTCGGGGGAAAACGAGGGAGCAGGGAACTGTGCAAACTCTCAGAACTCTGGGGCTCATTTGCAAAGGAAATGAAGTGGACATAAAGAACGATTATGGCACGTCACTGAATCAGCCCCGGGCCTCATCCCACTTTGATGCACTCTTCATCTGGCACACAGCTAATGTCTCATCATTGATGGCTGTTTTACAGTGAATTGAATTGGAAGATGATTTAACATTTCCTATGTATATATATACATACATATAAAAAGAAATTTCATTTTCACCTTTTATGATGTATTCTTTTGTTCAAATCTTTAAAAATGTCTGAAATCAAGTGTCTGCAGATAAAAGTTTAACTCTTTTTTACGGAGAATAGAGAAATGTGAAGAATGTGTCAAATCAAGAAAGGCGTTGATTCTTAAAAACAGGAGCTTTTACTGTACGATCTTATTTGCTACAGTATCCCACGCAGGTTCCAAAGAAAACGTCTACAACTACATCTTAGCCGCTCCGCCCAAGTAAATGACTTCCTGAGGCTTATTTAGCCTCGCCTCCTTGTTCTTCTCACTAAATAAAGCTGTCTACTTTATTATTGGTGTCTCTTGTGTTTGCTGGCAGGATCAGGCCAAGTAAAACAGGGTGGCAGACAGAACCAACATTGACTTGCCCAGTTCCTCATGGATGGGCCCGTACAGAGGAGAAGGGAGGGACGCGCGCTTCCAACGCGCCGTCTTTCAGAACACCACTAAATTGATGTTGGCTCCACTATGGCCACCTAGAGCTGGTCCAGCAATACTTCCATCAAACATTTCCTTTTAGGACCTGATTTGAACTTGAGCCACTTTAGCTTAATAGTGGGTGAATTTCATTTGAACCGAAAAATGAACTTTCAATGGTTGTAAAATTTGAATTGCAACAGTTAGTTTCACTGTCAATGAAGATGCAGTTTGTTTGTACTATAAGAATTTAACCGTTTAAACCTCAAAATATCCATCTGGACCAGAGAATGTCCTGTGACTGCTTTTTAAGGTGCTTTTGCCCATTTTTTCCAGAATAACTTTCAAAATCTGGAGGTTATTTACAATTTACTGCATGTTAAAATAGTGTATTGACAATTTAAAATGAAGAAAAACAACATTTTATTAAAAAACAACACTGTAGGTGTACATGAACACATTTTGAATTGGAACAGTTTTTGTCCAAAAGCAGGCCAAAAAATGGAAACTTATGTATAGGTGTTTTTCCAACTCTCTGGCGACAAGGATGCTGATTCTATATTTCTGAGTGAAATAACCATAATTGCCACACATTGGCTTTGACGTGCAACTTCTCAGCTTTCAGAAACCGCTAGAATTTGTCCGATAGCACAAACCACCGCGTAATTACAGTAATGCAAAAGGGCACTTGTGAAAATGTGTCGTCTGTGATGCACTCAGTGTAAAAGGGTTAAAGTATATCTTGGTAAATCTGTATAACATATAAGGATATAAGGCTGGGAAAACATCATCAGTATGACATTTAAAATCTGGAGCTTTGATCAGGAAGAACAGTTTTTGAACAAAAACAATAATTGTTGAGATAATTCTGAACCCGCCGATTGATTTTGTGACAAATTGAAGTTTCTGGTGCTTACAAAATTTGACATTTAGTGACTGGCACATCTTTGATGCATTAAAAGTACGAAAATGAAGGCTGTGTGTGTGTGTGTGTGTACTTTGTATATACTATCTATAAAGATACATATTATCAATGTACAGTTTAATAAATACAACACATTTTTGAAAATGAGAGTTAATCAACACTGCAACATGGTGAAAGCACAGGTGGAGTGTTCCAAAAATAAATAAATAAATCAGTAAAACTGGAAAAAAAATACAGCAACAATCTGACATCTGGTCTGTTCTCTGAACAGTTGTCCACAGTCTTTCACTTTCTTTTTTTTGTCGTCATTTGTTCTCTCCTTTTCACTTTTTTTTGGCACATCTCATTTGTGAATGGGGTGGCAGCATCGCTGCTCATCTTATTTCCACAGCTTTAAGACTTGTTGATTAGTAACTATGGCTGTGTTTTCATTGTCACAGCTTTTTTTCGCTTTTCTTGAACTGTGGCGACGTTCCAACGCCGTGTACTTTCTCCATCCATCTTTGCGTGGCGTTGTCTCTATCTATCTATTTTTTATTTTTTTTTTCCCTACACACATTTGTTATCACACTGGAGTCAGAATGTTTGATGACGGACAGCAGTTCATATTCTTGTGCATGGTTTAAAATGAATAAGTGTGTGTGTGTGTGAAGAGTGTGTGTGTGTGTGTGTGTGTGGGGGGGTCTTTCTAGTCTTTAAGGGCCATCAGGAATTTTAGTGTGAGGGATTCTCATTTTAAACTCATGTAATTAAGAATAATGAATTAGCATATTAACCCCCGTCCCACACACACACACACCCACTCACCCAGCCTGTCCCATAGCCCCCAGCACCCACACGTTGCACTCGTCTGACAACAGTGAGACAGAGGAGAAAGAGACTGAGCCACCAGCATGTGGGATCCTCTAAAAGACCCTGGAATGTTGAGTGTGGGAGGAGAATTGTTTTTTTTTTTTGTTCATGCTTCTGGTGCAGAGGTAGTAAAGGGTAAAGGAAAAGACGAGGGGGTAAAACATAAGACATATGAGTAAAATAAGTTATAATAATAATATTTGCAATATGATGAAGAGGATTAAAGGCTCAGGTAGAAAAGACAAGATAGAAAGAATAAAAACTCTCTCCCTTATTGCTCTTATTGTTTGAGGAGCTGCTTGGCAGAAGGTGCAGCAGGGACAGCAGGACCGGAGTTTTAAATGTAGCTCAGTGCTGGCACAGTCGTGTGTGAGTGCACTCTGTGGGAGCACCGAATCCTGTCACCCAGTGCAACATGGCGATTCAGACAAAACCAGAGAGCCCATCAAATTCCATGCAGAGCATGATGCAAATACGGCCCGCAGCCTACCGTTGGATTGTCTATATTCACTCGGTCAACTCTCGCAAACCTATACAGTGTACACGAGTGCCATGAGGAATGTATTTTAAAAAAACGTGTCTGGGATGCCACACTTTCTCTGGTTTCTGGGACACTCTAAAACGGACAGAACACCGCAACATATTAGGTGACCATCGCAATATTTGCTTAATACGCGCATGATCAGCAACACATGTCTATCCTCTCACACTTGATATCTTTTGTGGTATGACAAAGAGCAGGGTGGGGGGGGTGATGTGGGGGGCGGAGAGAAGGGAAAAATAGGGAAGAGTTTGTTCTCCCATGTGGTTTTGGCCCATTCTGAGGGACTTGGAGCCATGCCAGTCTATCCCTGGTCCAGCCTTTGATATGGATGGGGTTCATTATGTAACTAAATCTATTGTCAAAGAATAAAACAATATGCAAGGGGCCAGCAGGAGGTATGTGTGTGTGTGTGTGTGTCTATGTGTGCGTGTCTTCATGTGCGTGCATGCCTGTGGACCTAAATTGCAATTAGAAGAGAAAGCATCAACACAACCCTCTTTCACCTTTTCACAGTCAAACATGAACCGCTCTTGCGCCTTACTTTGGCTTATAAATGAGCTATACACATTGTAAGATAAGGTAAGGGAAAACTTTAATGTCCCCTAAGGGCAATTCGGTTAAAAAGTACAAGTAAATACAAACAACACAGGTGGACAGACACATTCAAATGGATACCTACGGCACACATGATCACTGCTAAAACAAAAAGCAGGGGTGTCGAACGTACGGAACCGGCCCACCCAAGGTCCCGCAGGATGGATAACGTGAAAAACTATATTTGTCAGTTTCAGATACCTGTAACTAAATGTTGTGTGCCTTTGTAGATCCACTGTGATCTGGAAGTTGTTATGCACATGTGTAAACGGTGAGGTTTTGCATAATATTGTTGAAATTGCATTTGTTTTTCAGGTTGTTCATAATACGTTTTGTTAAAAGATACTTCACTAAAGGCAAAACAAAGGGATACATTTGGCGATCTTGTTGTTTAAAGGTTATTATGCTATCATTTTACTGGTCCGGCCCACTTGTATGTGACCCCTGCACTAAAATGAGTTGGACAGCCCTGCTTTGAAGTGTCAATATCAGTAGACACAGAGGCCAATCTGAATCTGTTCCTTCTCCCTAAACTCCCTAAAGTTGGTACTGAGGATCAGATAAATATAGTGAGCTTTAGAAAATTGTCCATTTGTTTCTGTTTTTGAGACTTAAACCGCAAAAAACAGTAAATCATATAGTTACAGTGATAAACAGGTTTCCTTTCATTCACTCGCTATTTTGCACTCACACAACAACAAATAATATATTTATAGCCTAACCTGAATTATAAAAGTGCTTACCTACTCCCAGGAACTAGAAACAGGATAAATTGGACATATTTTCAGCAGCACAATCTACTACACACACAAAGTGAAGCAACCTTCACACTGGTTTTAAATATAAACCTTCCTTTAATGCAACTGTGTCCTCAAAGACAGTGCATGGATAGTAAAAGGAAGCCTTCGTTTTTTAGTGGTCTACCGATTTCATTATAGGCTGAGCTTTGGTGAAGGCAGCAAACCTCAGTGTGGTTGGAGACATCACCCACTGCAGAACGCTCTGGCGCCTATTCTGGGTCTCTGACCGTTGTCTGATCTCACAGCCCAGGAGACGCAGCAGGGGGCATCGAGTGGGACTTGCACTGTGATTCACGAGGCGCACTGGAACGGTGTCTGCTAACTGTCACTGCGTGTTTTAGAGATGAGCAGTTTGATTTGACTGCAGCAGCTAAATGCTGGCCCATGCAAATGCAGCAGGTTCTACTTGGACCAGCAGTGGCTGATGGTGATTTGAATACATTAAAATGAGATCGGTGTGTTTGCTGTCTGAGGCCGAGATATTAGAGGGTGAAAGATAACGCGCATACACGTTTTACATTAGCCACATTAGCTTGTTTGCGAGCATGCCACTCCAAACTTGGTGCTGGGGTGAAGCCAGCGATGGAAAAATAAATGACATGACATGACTTGGTGCAAGTATATGGTCTATGGCAGGTATAAGGTGAAGTTTGTGTGTGAGGTCAGCCTTGTCCACAGAATAGTAACTAATGGAGAACGACAGGAGTTTGTGGATTTTAGCCCTCCTTTCTCTGCTGCTTTATTCCTTAAGATAATGTTTGGTTTGGTTCAGCGCCAGCGTTTTCTCCCGTGTTAAGAATCAACATAACAACAGTCAGCACTCGACTGCAGCGATTACTTTATTCACAGGGCTTCATGGAGAAATAGCTGCAATATTGACTTTTATGCTATATGTGGCCATGTTTGGGTTCATAACCAACATAAAACAGAGTCCGCGTGTCTGAATAGTCATTAAAAAGTCACTCAAAAGATGCAATAATATGATTTAAATCTTATATCGGATGTATTGTATGTTACTTTACTTTTTTCTTCAAACAAAAGAGCCAAAAGAAGAAACCTGCTTCCCCCCCAAACCAAGTTGTCCTGAGTGATCCACTTCAGTCACTTGTCACAACCCTGCCAGTGGCAAAAAAAACAACAAAAACAAATACACTGCAAAAAGTCTTGGTGACACAATCATGATGTCAGATGTTGTGAAATAATGGCAGAGTCAGAATTAAAAAGGTTTGTGGCAAGCCTGAGAGGATGTGAAGGACACAGAGAGAGACGAGCAAGCTGAGCACTGCCAGGATGCAGGAAGGATGATGTAGTAAACCCATGCTTGTGCCAGCAGCTAATGAGCTTGAACTTTGACCCCTTACAGGCAGGGGGGCTTGGTTGTCCAGTGGCCTTGCTACTTCCTAACAGCTTTTTTTATGGTTTCATGGAAAGGAGTACAAGATAGAGTGTGTGTAAGATGGCTTACAATGCTATTTCTGTGTGAAGGGTTTGGAGGCTCAAATTATCCAGAAAACAGAAATGTTGTTACTTCTCCGTTGTAATCTAATGAACCGAGTAGAGACATTTTCCATTTAGGCTCGTTCCCTGGTTTGTGCACTGGCACCTAGTAATGTTTAAAAGTAGGAAAGCAAACTTTCAAAGACATAAAATCTTTGGAAAAGGGGAGGAAAAATGTTGCTCCGCTGGAAGACTATTAGTTTTACTTTAGTTCTGAAGTTATGAAAACAGCAGGTAGCTAAAGACACGGAATGAGTATGAGATGAATCATTTATATTTTAATAATATCATATTTATTTATTATTGCTTTATATAATTATAAATGAAATTATTTTTAAATGTCATATTACACACTGACAAATGACGGATTCTCAGGACCAGTGTTGTATAGTAAGAGCTCTTACCCGAAAATGACTTTGGTAGAAGTTGAAGTCACTTTTTATAATATTACTTAAGTAAGAGTCTTAAATTATATGACATTTACTGCATCAAATTATATAAAATGTACTTAAGTTTTAGTAAATGTATTAAAATAAATGTGTGGAGTTAGGATTGAGCCATGGCAGTTCAGTGGTAGGGCGGGTTGTCTTTCAACTGGAAGGTTGTGGGTTAAATTCCCGGCCTAATTTAACCCCCATGCTGCCCCAAATGTGAATGGGTATGAAAGACATGTGAATGGCAAAATTGTAGTGTAAAGCAGCTCATCAAGAGTAAAAAAAGCTCTATACAGACCATTACCAACTCTTCTTCTTCTGATTTTATTTGGTAGTAACGAGTCACAAAGACAGTTAGAGAAAATGTACTGGAATAAAAGCAAAAGTTGCTAGAAATATAAATAACAAAGTACAGATATGTGAATTTTGTACTTAAGTACAGGCCCAAGGTATTTGTACTTTGTTACATTACAACACTGCTCAGGACGGCATACCACTGCTGGCATTATTGTACTGTTTGTTCTTTCCCCCTCTTTCACAGCTTTGCTTTCCTTTCTGCATAATTTGATGAAACAGGATGAAAGTGTGAATGTGTGTATGCTCACCTGCCAGTGCCTGCACACATGTAAATGTAGCTGCTCTCCCAGGATGAGACTAATCCCAGGGTGGCAAGAGTGATGGGGGATTGAGCCAGCACATGTGCACATCTTTCAACTGTGGTTTGCAATGTTTAGTCTTGCTTCATCAGCATTTCTTGAACCCGGTCCAGAAAAGCTTTCACTCGCCCATAATTCTAGACTTTCGCATCCTGAAGCCCCATCACCCTCTGTGCCCAGAGGACGTGCGCATCACGAGATGACAAAATAATAACATTAATGTAACAGAATCATCATCCAAAATGTGATGTTGATTTGCTCCAAGGTAAAAGACGGGCATTTTAATCATTAGTCAGCAGGGACTTTCCAAATAGCCCTTCATCACTAAGCAGGTTGGCAAGGCCCCTGGGTAAGGTATCACTTGCTCCCAGAGACATATCTTGCTCACTCTTGTCCCCAGTTATCTTCTGAAATATCTCCAGAGCAGCTGATTTGACTCGCAAAACAAGTCACATTCTTGCAGAAACGTCGAGGGGGTTTCCCCCTACAATTTGTGCGCAAATGTCAAAACACAACCCACGGCCTTGCAAGAGCTGAAATTCCGCATCTGAAAGGATCGCATATTTTAAGTTCAGCGACCGTATTTCATGTGTATGTGTGTATCTGTACATGTGAGGACAGCTCTCCGTCCTCACTTTCACTGTGTCCTCTGCACCTTCAGCTATACGACAGCACTTCCATGGCCAAACACAGGACAACTGCTCAGCGCGGTAATAACTTTTGCTTTCTTGGCTCTTGCAGCTGTCCAGTCGCCCAGGTCCTCAGTCCATAACAACAGCTGAGGCTCAATCTCTTTACTTGCAGCAAACTCCATAACATGAGGGGGGCAACATACTCTCAAACACAATCCCCCTTTAAAACTCTTTAAACTCATCACAGGCCGTCCAATCCTTCCACCTAATCCTAATTTTGAGAACATCCGCTTCACAAGCCCGAACATGTACTGAAATTACACGGAACAAGGCTGCGCGTTTGTCGTCCCAATTCCCAGATTTCTCATCAACCCAACCCACTCAACTGATTCACTCACGCAGTACACACAAGTAACAGCTAAACACACAACACACACTGTATCTCTTACATCTCCTGACACACAACACCGCTCACACACTTCCTCTCTCCATGGACGGTAAAAATGAAACAGAAAGATTGATTGATGCACCGCTCAAAGTGGGGGAATTGGTTTGTCATCTTTACTTTCTCCTGCTCACAGGTGGTTTAATCCGCTCTGAAGAAGGAGACGAGCTGGATCCACCTGTTCTCCACAGTCACCACAGAAATCAGTCACAGCTGAGCTGCAAAATAACTGCTTTCATGGAACAAAAGTATAATGGATGTATAATACACACTGTGTTTTGTACATGGAGTCATTAAAAAGGCTCAGATACTGACTTTTTGGTTGCACAGTGAGGGATTTGCCACAAGATGGCACTTTAGGACATCTTTTCAACCAATTAGCAGATACCTATGAGCTCTAGCCCCACCCAGTGTTCAAAAGAGCACATTACACACTATGTCAACGTCTTTCCATGAACCCAGCTCAATTTCTTTGTGACGAGAATACAGTAACATAGTCTCCAATTTTCTTGTGTTTAAAATGTCTCAGATGATGGTGATGGTCCAACAGTGGAGTATGTTGACAACATGAATGAGTGAATAAATAAAACGTTTATTTCATGCTCAGCTTCTCCCACTACCTGGGGAAAAATCATGACTTTCATATCTCCCACCCTACTCGGAAACAGGATTTTCTTAACCTCCTCTTTCCTGTCCCTCTTTTTGGGGTCCCTGTATAGTATGTGAGTATCTCAAAAGTGTAAGCATCACTGTAGATGCCACTGTGTCAGAGTGAATGCAGATGGAACCCCGCATAAATGAAGTATTTTAAAGTAAATATCACCTTTTGAAATATGCAATATAGGGACTTAAAACTAATGGACAGCGTGTAACACCATGTTGGCATAAGCTGTGCAAAGTCTGATGCTGCTGAAGTGAAGCAGAGTAAAATTACAGAGGTTTTAGTAAAGCGATGCCTATGCGTTCTCTAGTTTGGCACAGTTTGGCACCGTCTGTGCCATTTGAGATTTCTTAGGTACCAAATGATTAAACCCATTTAATTTTATTTACATGTCACTACTGGTATATAAAAAAAACTTGTTTTGAATTAAAAAAAAAAAAAACATTACTCACATATCGATAAGTCCACTCTGCGGCACGTTCAGTTACGCAGGCCCATAGCTCTGGCTAACATTAGCCAATTTGGGTGATTGACAGCTCATTTTAATCCTCCAAACCAATAGAATCGGGTTCCGGTCCAAATGTATGTACATCACTTCATTAGCATGTCAGAAGGACGCAAATACGTGTCTAATGTCGCTCTGGAATGACCAATCAGACCGGGAATAGTCCCCAAAGCATGCTGGGAGGTGTAGTTCTTCATTCAAAGCGGGTTTGTTCCGGTGCAAATAAGTTGTTTTGATAAACAGCAAAGGTAAGGCAACATTTCTGAATGTATTTCTTACAAGTGAGTTGTTGTTTTGCTCTTATTTTGCGGCTGGATGCATGGATCTTGGTTGTAGAATGATATGAATGGTGTCATTGGAATCTGTGGAGTTTCTACTGTCCACTGGACACGTGTTTTTTTTTTGTTTGTTTACATAATCACGCTGATTCTCCGGTGCAGCTTTTCAATGTTTACACTGTTATGGTGTTTTCGGCTCCTGTTGGTTTGATCGATGTGTGTATAAACTGTATTTGGTCAACTCAAGAATGTGTTTTATGAGCTTTTAGCCGAGTTTCTGACCTTTCTGTGGGCATGTCTGTGTTTTTTTTTAAAGTTAGACATGGCTTAATGACGCGTGAGACGCGGGGCGTCACGGAAGAAGAAGAAAAATAATGACCTTTACTGTAGAACACAGAGCATTTCGGCTGCTTTTTTCCCATTACTATGTTAAAACGTACAGTATACAGAGGCCATTAGAATGTGCAATAGAGAGTGTCTTTTATCCCCTTTTTCAGCACAAACTAGCCAATCTGATATAAAAAACAATATTTTCACCAACTTTATGAACACACTTGAACAAAAAGTACTCAAAATGTGAAAAATCGGATTGAATTTGTGAAATTTGGAGATACGTCACAGTTCAAAGTTCACTTCACATCACAATCACACATAACTTTGACTCAACAACACATTTGTCAAAGACTGAATATGTGACCGATAAACACACACACCCAGGATGTCCATATGAAGAGTGTGTGTGTATTATCACCATGGCAAATTACACCTGTGAGCACTAAGGGTTAAAGTCTGGTGAGACCACAATACAAATGCTCAACCCCATAGAATGAGTAACATATTTATTAATAAAGGGATTCCTGACCAAAATGGCATCCATTAATCTCCGAGGCTGTGTAAATGCTGTCAGCGATGATAGAGGATGCATCATTTAACTCTTATCTTACCAAATTTGCTCGAAGGATGGAACATGGTGTGCTTCTTACCCTAGCAACATCTAGGAAAGTTTTACTCAAAACAAAAACGACAAACAAATGTGACGATGAAGTATTCCTTTAAGTCACAAATCAAAATGATTCAACATACAGTGCATCACTGTTTCTCCAACGTTTGGCAACTTTTCGCTGCTCTACAGCTTGTGCTATTACAAGAAAGTTTTCACCACATGTGAGGGTGGGTAAAGCATGAAGATGAGAGATGGAGGTGGTTAATGAAAGGAGTTGAAGGTGAGATGATATTCACAGCTGGTGCCTGTTAACAATGCAGTACAGTGCTCTTGACCTTGTGTGAGGCTGACTTCTGTGATCGAAGGTGTGTGTGTGCGTGTGTGTGTGTGTGTGTTGTACGCTTGGCACACGTGAGTAAGGGAGGTCAGGACAAAGCACGTTTCCGTTTCAGTTAGTTGTTTCTGTGTGTGCAGTGTGTGATAAAGTATCGTCAGCTGTGAGCGGTCGTTTCCTGACTTCGTTTTCGATTCTGGATTTCGGAAAATAGACAAATCTATTTGACCATGTATTGACCACACTGTTGTTTTTTTATATCACATTAAACTTTCACTTCATCCACCACTATGGTTAAATTAGGATCAGGAGAGGTCATCATCTCACATCATCGGTTCTGTTTTGGAGTCTTGGCATAAGGCTGGCTGTTTGGCAGAGGTGGAAAGTAATGAATTACATTTACTTGCGTTACTGTAATTGAGTTACTTATGTGTTTACATCTTTTATTTTGTCAGCACTTTAATCTGTAAAGGTTTGACTTTAATTAAAAACAATTCATGTGCGTCAGTTTTGCGCTACGCAAGAAAGAACTCAACTAAGTAACTTTTACTCTGAGTACATTTTAAACAATCTACTCTTTTTTACTTTAACTGAAGCACATTTTTAGACCAGCACTTTTACTTGTACTTAAGTAAAATGTTATCAAAATAGTGGTACTTTTACTTTCCAGTACTCTTTCCACCTCTGCTGTTAGGCAGCCACTTGTACATGCAAGGGCTTTGTTGACACTCAGGATTATGGTATGGCATCTACCTCATGAAGACACAACGCTGCTGACTGATGGCACATTTATGTTGCTTCCTTCTGTCTCTGTGTTTGTTTTACCAACTGCTGTAGCCTGAAATGATATACATGTTGCATTGTGTAGCAGGAGAGCTGGTATTTTGTTAGAGTTGTCATAGATGGTGGTTGGAACAAAAGCCAAGTACTGCCGCACAGGCTGACCGCTACAATGGAGGAACTTTAACAGACAAGCAGTACAAAATACACAGAGCTACTAGCCACACACTGTAGTTTATTTGTCTTTTGAGATGGTCATTTTTATGTGCAAATATCCATTCATTACAGGCTTGTGCATTTTTGTAAATAGTGACGATAATGGGCAGCTTTACTGGACATGAGCTGAGTGCCATTGATGTGGCTGCTCCATAGTAATGCACTAATGCAGATGGCTGTTATCAGGCGGCAAGGTGAGGAGGTCTGTAATCATAGAAAGAGAGGAGGAGGAAAACACACAAACAAGCAAGCCTCTCTCCTAGATGCACACACATCCATTTGCAGCAGTAAAGAAAACATTCATTTATACAAGAGGCATAAAACCTTCTGATTTGCAAAAGAAAACGGGGTAGGTAGTCTGTAGCTCGCAGAACACAAAACAAAAACCACTCAAAATAACATTAGTACAAGATGTACGGCCTGTGATGCATTGCTCAAAATACAAACATTAAGCTGGTGTGAGGAGTCTGAGGAGCAAGACATCGGACAGGTAGAGAAAAAGCATTTTGGAAGAGCAAAGGTTTAATCCAGCAGCACTTAGACTACTGTGCTGAAATCAGCACGAGGCAACAGCTTCCACCTGAGTCCCTGTTGTCATAGCAACAAGCAGGGGATACAGAAGTGATGAATGATCGACTAGCCATTAACATCCTTCCACCAAAAAAAAAAGCAAACTTTAGACATGTTTAAACCCACTTTCCTGTTTTATATTTTATATATACATTTTCTTTTACAAATGACAACCTTTAGACTTTTTGTGGTCCTTATGATTTAAAATATTGATTCACTTTAATTTGTATTGTAAGTCTCTTGTGTATTGAATCACATAGCTCAACATTAATAATTAATTAACATTTTTTTTTAAATGTTTCACATTTAAACACCATACATTTATTAAAACCAAATATATTACTTTATAAGCAGAGTGGGCATTCCTTACCTTCATGTGCATTTCCTGTTTTTGTGGGGAGTTGACAGCATTTGTTTGCTGTGGGTAAGTCAGAGGACATGTGCATGAGAAGCAGCTGCTGTACAGTACGATAACATTGTTATGTAATAGTAACACATCCATATCCACTGTAGTCATTTAGGGTATGTGAAGAACTGAGGTAAGTGAGTTCAGCTACATTGCAGAGGCTGTATGTTAAAGTACGTAACACTCAGTAGCGTCATTGCAAATTTCTCCTCATTTTTGGTCTTAAAGACGTCAAAAAGAGGACTATAGGTGACAGAGATCTGTAAAATTGCCCGTACGTCTGGCAACCACTGGTGCCGTCGTTTGGGCATTGCTCAAGATGCCCAATTTGTGAGTTCCTGGCTTTTGTTAAATCTTGAATGAGCTAGAACGTGAATGACCTGCACATGAATGTCAAGAAAATCCAAGAGGCTCAAAAGCTCGTAATCAACATGTGACTGCAGCCTCCTGTGGATTCTCACACACACACACACACACACACCCACACACACAGATTTGAGGTTGAAAGAAATGCACTCCCGCTTAAACAGCTGCCCTCCACAGATACTTATACATGCTGAGAAGAGAAAGCACTCGTGTGGCCCCACATGGACTTATGCACAGTGAATTCATGAAAAAAAACAAGAAAAAAAAAACCTTCTCTGTATCTGTGAGACCTTCTGTAACGCCATCTTAACTCTGCAGTGCCTTTTGCTTTGTTAATGAGGGTTATTTAATTTGAACAGGTAAACTCGCAGACAAGATTTAAAAAAGAAAAAAATGTAATCTAATGCATTTTATTAGTGTTTATAGTCGTATTAGTACACAAAAGCAAAGTGTTGTATTGTTCCCCAAAATTGGAAAAATTCTATAAATATACAGTCTCAGGGCACCACCAGCTTCACTCCATCAAATTCTGTGATTACTGTCATTTGGACTGGAACAATGTGACTGAAAGTCGCTCTTAAACTCGTACACCATGCTCAAGCAAGTCTTGAATAAACACGGCATGTAAGAGACCTTTTTCTGTACCTCGGATATTACAAAACACAGGTTTTTATCAGTAACGTTACTTAGGGTTCCGCTCCAGGGTTAAGAGAGTGTAAGGGTAGGTCAGCCCAAACACTTGACATTTTAAACTGCTGAAGCTGTTTGTTGTTGTTTTTTTTTTAAACTGCATACATGTTTCCTGAATTCTGTGGATGTGTTCAAAGAAAGAAAGAAGAAATTGGTCATTATAGCAGCGCTAAAACAAACAACAGTGGACTCACATACTTCCAAAGATGGCACCTCACAGCATTTTTAACCAAAGACGAGACACACTTTTTTCACCAAACGGATTAACCATTAGCACTGGCTAAACTCCAACTGAAAAACTGAAATTGTGAATGCCGTATGTAGGAAGTCATTTGTTTTTAAAACTTGTTCCAAACCTCCCCCTTCTCACTCTTGATGGATATGCAGCTAATACTCACACGGCCACTAGGTGGCATTTAAATACAATGGTGGTAAGCAACTACATGCTACTACAGGTAATCATGGACTTAAATGATTTTATGACTATGTCTTAATTGTATGTTTTTATTCTGTTTGCTCTTTTATTATACTTAGATATTTATGGCCTCTTGGCCAGGTCTCCCTCAATAAAAATAGATTTAGTTTCAAGGGACTTCCTGGTAAAATAAAGGTAAAAAATAAATAGTAATGATCATCTTCATAAGCGTTCCAATTTAAATAAATTTGATTCATAAAACATGTGACACACATTATATCACACGTATTCTCCACGTTTCCAGGACAGCATCTAAAATATCTCTCTCGTTAACCTTCATATTTAACCTATGTTTGTCTTTCCTATGGATCCAAGATTATTTTGCGTGTGTTGATCAGATTTTGGAGCTGTAAAAAGGAACTGAGTTACTAGATCTACAATTAGCACACACAAATGTGTGTTTATTCATGCTCTTAAACGACAGCAATTAAATGCACGCCCTTGGGGCTTCACTCGATAACACAATACAAAAGAAAACGACCAAGAAGTAACACAAATATCCACAAATCACTATATATTCATATCCATCCAGAGATAATGTATGTATTTGGTTCATTTTCAAGAGAACATGAATTTGTCCTCATACATAAATATAATCAGATGAACAGGAAATGTTGGCACTGTGTGTACTGGAACTATGGGTTTGTTTTCCTTCATGCGACTCTTTTATTTTTATTTTATTTTTTTGCCACATTTGCAATAATGTGATTCCCCCCACAAGAGAGTTTTTATTTTATTTATTTATTTATTTATTCATTTATTTATTTTGGATTGAATAACACCGCTTCCAAAATAGTCCAAAGCACACAACCTGTGACACGATGTCCAAAACAACAGCACACAGAGAATAAGCCGTCACTCAGAGCGACACAAACACAATGACGTACGGCCGCACGGTTCTCAAACTGCTCACTCTACTGAAGAGCATGTGGTTTTTTTGAAAATTTAATGGAGTGAAAATGAATAGAAAAATAAAAAATATAGAAAAAGTTAAGTTCTCGGGCATAATGAGCGAGATGTTTTTGCAGAGAGTTTGCAAAATGACACTCAGAGAGCAGAGAGTCCTCTTATAAATAACTCAATAAGTGGATTCAACTTTTGAGGTCAATGCAGGCAAAGTAAAAAAGTTTCAGGTTTTCAGTTTACCAACTCATAATTAATTTCCTTTGAATGTCTCTGCGACACAACCACAAGGAGGGCAGGGACAAGTCATGTGGCGCTATGTCTGAGCCAGAGAGAGAAGGCTGGAACAGGTTGTTAAAGCTGCTTTAGTATTGAAGTAGAGAATGGAGGGGGGGGAGGAGCTATGTGAGACTGCAGATGAAAAGTCCCACTGCTTTCATATTGTGTGTGTGTAAGCGGCAAAATGTCCACAACCTCTATTTCACAGACATTTTCTTGTCCAAAAACAACTTAACAAACAAAAAAGGTTCCCTTACCTTAAGCCAGGGGTGTCAAATGTACAGCCCGCGGGCCAGAACCAGCCCTCCACTGGGTACAGTGCGGACCCCAGGATGAATTTGTGAAAATAAAGGTTAACTTAGGCATAATATTGTTGAAATTGCACTTTGAGGTTGTTTGTTCCACAATATGTTTTGTAAAAAGATACTTCATTTAATGTAAAACAAAGGGGGAAAACTTTGTCATTAATAGGTTATTATTCTATTATTTGACTGGTCCGACCCACTTTTAAAATGAGTTTGACACCCCTGTCTTGAACGCTGCAGGTTCATTCTTTATATGATGTTTATGTATGTGTATTATTATTTTTAAAAGTTAATAAGTTAGTTAATGTCTAGTAACGGAATAAGGTGATACCATTTATACATGTTCTGGTTTTCTACTCTTTATTGTTCGAAGATATTTTCCCTATAATGAATGATTTTGTTATTTACTGTTACAGGGACACATATTGTGTGTTTTGTGTGCGTACCATGAGCTCCATGTACTGTAAGTCAAGGCAAGACTATTTACACAGCATCAGTCGCACACAAGACAATTCAAAGTGCTCGTAATTCAACCAATCTAACCCATAGTTTGCTTTATAACATCAGAGCACGTCATGTCAAGTGCACACCGTTTGCTGGATAGAAACAAGCATAAGCATTCCAAACTCAATTCACTTTTAGCTGAATGCAGGAGGGAAAACAAATGTTTTTCATGCGCGTGCGATGTGATGAATACCTCTCTCAAATGCCTACCATCTTCTGCTTATCATGTGCCTTTAAATCGTATGCACATGTATTGACACCGTCCTTGCACGTGCGAGTGTCTTTCATGTTCTACTCCCACCTTAGTGTCTTTTTCTCCTGGCCTTTTGTCAGACTGACGGCATTGAGACACTGAGCTTTCGTCAACATGATATGATATGTAATTGTGGACCAATAAATCCCACTCCTTGTCAAGCTTGACACGTTTTATTTAATTCAAAAAAGGTAATTGGTTGACTTAATAATTCATTGTGCAATTTTAACCCAAAGTCAGTTCTATATATATCCTTTTAGGATATTGCAAAATACAAGTGCAACAAACAGCACTCTTGTTGCACATTGTGCTTTTCTGGTGATCACAGGAATATAGAGATCAAGCAATTATATTATGTGCATGTGAGACGGCATACACATATATATGTATATATATATAGACATATATATGTATGTCTATATATATAAGATTTCTCACCCCTGTGATGACCACTGGCTCTGTCTGCACGTGTGCTATCTGTTTCTTCATGTGACACAGCTGTACCTGTTGTCTAGTGACTGCCTGAGCTAGTGACTTGACCCACCTGGGTCTTACTATAGCTGTGTGTGTGTGTGTATGTGTGAATGTATGTGGACATTTTGTGCATGCACGTGTGTGATGTTTTCTGGCTGCACAACAAGTCCGTTGTCTTCTACCGACGTTTGAGTTTAGGTATATTAGCATGTCAGTGAGACTAGCAGACTCACGTGCCGGAACGATTAGGACAGCGCCTATACGGCACCAGCTGGTAATTGAAGGCGGCACGCGCATGGATGGTGATGACGAAAGCGTCGTTTCGTGTAAAACATGCAGCCAAATCAAGTTCATCATCCTCTGACACTAATAACCGAGTTCTTCGTGTCCGCTTTTCGAGCTAATATCCCAATTATCTCTGTCTGTTCTGCTCCACAACAAGCCAACAATATGTTTCTATGTTAGTGAACACAACAGCTATTATCATTATTATTATTGTTATTATCATATCATGACCATTATTATTGTGCTATAATCAAAGTTGATATCAGTATACATTTTTTTCATCAACACTCTCTGCTGCTGCTTGTATACATTGACATTGCAGTTCTATAAACATGTCAGAAGTGATGAAGTCTCTCTCTTCTGTCTCTCCCCCACCACTCCTCTGTCCCCCATTTTTCCTTTCTCCCCAGTCAGTCTGGGCAGATGGCTGCATATTTTTGAGTCTGGTTCTTTTTCTCTCCACTGATGCTCATTGTTGTCAATTGTTGGGTTTCTCGTCTCTCGATAATATTGTAAAGGCTTTTGCCTTACTGTGTACAGTGCCTTGAGATCGTGTCTGTCTGTCTGTCTGTCTACTACGCCGGAGTACTAGGGCCACATTGAGAAAAAAACATTTTTTTACAGCATAATTTACAAGAATAAAGGCATAATATTCTAACCTGTTGATCTAGAAGAGGAGAGTTGTTAAAATGAGGGCCGTGGAGCATTTCGTTGAATTGTACTTTAGAATAGGTTTCACAAACAAGGCGATACTTAATGTTTTGCCACATCAGCATCACATTGTCATAAGTACTGTCATACTCGAAGGAAATCGCTGCTTTTGTGGAGGGGGAAATCGGTCAGGGGAGCCATTCAGAGGGTTTTTGTGGTCACTCAAGTAACAATCTGACTGATAATTAAGATTTTGGATCCAGAAGGAGGCATATGGATTCATATGATAAACTAGAGAAACCACAACACCCCTCTGAATGGCCCGCTGATGCATCCACCGAAGTACAATTCCACGAAATGCTCCACTGCCCTCATTTTAACAACTCTCCTCTTCTAAAACAACAGGTTAGAATATGACTTATTACTATTAATGTATCACTTTATTCTCGTTAGTGTACGACTTTAATCTTATAAATTTACGACTTTATTCTAGTGAATTGAGACTTTATTCTCGAAGTCTGCGAAAGCAAAATGTTCTCAGTGTGGCCCTAATATTCCGTCATTCTATACAAACAAGGCAATCAGAGATGGCAGACTTCACCCCAATCACGCAACAAGCTTCTGTTGGTCATAGTGGTAAGTGCATTCAGAAGCACAGACACACACACACACAGACACACACACGCACACACAGAGCCACCAAAAACAATACTTCACTCCCACTCTTTTGGGTGAAGTAATAAAATTGAATTCCATTTTGTAAACTTGGAGGAAGAGTTTATTTACATTAAATGACTGATCACTTTGAAGAAACCTAGCACACACCTAGTACAGTAGTTAGGTCCTTAGGTCAACAGCACCAATAACTGCAGTGGACAGTTAAAGGGCCACTTCACCCAACAAGTATACAGTTGTAAAGAGTATATTTGTTCTGTCAAATTTGCACCGACTCTGTAATGGAATGTTAATTAAAACAGCAGCATCATAATGATTTTACGTATGACCAAGTGGGGAAAAAAAATGGGTGAAATCCCCCTTTAATATTGTCAATTTATCAGTTTCCTACCTCAAATCTGTGTGTACGTAAGCTAAATAAAACCTTCCCATCAAAGTTTTCTGTCAGCAACTCTTCAAAGTTCCCGCAGGGAACATTGTGATTGTTCACTGGTGATTCAGAGCTGTCGGAAAGGTTAAATCACAGGTGGTGAAGTTTCCTGATATGGATCATTGGTCTTCTCTGGCTGTCATTGTAGACATGTGATTGAAAAAATAATTATAAAGATGTAGGAAGAGGACCTTGATCTGTGCATGGCTGGATTTGACTTCTGGAGTGAGATTAAAATATCTGCTCACTGGAGAATCATGATTACAATAATCTGCTATTTAATTTGGTCTTGAGATCATCGGCACAAATTGATTGTTATGGGGTGTTTTTTTTTTTTTTAGCCGAACAAAGATGAACTTTTTGGTATTGGTGCTCTGCTCATGAAAAGGAAGAATAGACGACATAAAACAAGAAGAGACCAAATAAGAGGACACACAGGATGAGACAACAAATCCGGTCAAATGAGATGTAATGAGATGAGACAAACTGTGATGCTGGGTTTGGCTCCAGCAGCCGTATGATCCTCTGATAAAGCAGCAGACGATGAGAGAATGATACGAGACAAGACTGGACGGGATGGGATAAAAAAAAAAATTATATAAGAAGAAATAAAATTGAAAGGGGGTGAGAAAATATCACAAGAAATAAGAAGAGTGTTTGAATTAAAGAAAGGAGATGAGATGACTCAATGGTAATGTAATGCTGAGGTATAAATAGCACAACTGTATTTCATGAAAAGGGATGAAGATGACACATGTGTTAGTGTAACTAAGGTAATTTGATCCATGATGGCAGGAAGGATTATTTATTTTTTTAATAGCTAACCCTGTTGATTCCACTTCCATATGGTCTCCTGGAGATCTGTCTAATTAGCACTCCTCATTGAGGTTTCCTGTGACAGACAGTACAGTGAGAGGATGAACAAATTTTGAGCACCTTTAAGCTCACGGAGGTGGACTCAATTTTAAATGAGTGTTAAAAAATAAAGTAGTAGTAATTCCGGGTAAAAGAGTTGTTCAAATGAATCTTTGGGGGCCAGTGGAGCAGAGGGAGTCAACAGGCGTCATAGAAAAACATACACACACTTATTTAGTAATACATTACACAAGGTACGTACTAAAATTAAAGCTAAGGTAGATGGTGATAGAAGAACGACACCACCTGTGTCCTCTCAGTCTACAAATCTCCCTTTCATTAGTTTCTGTGGGAAAAATGACCTGATTTAGGGACACAGGAAGCTGTCTGTTGCTTCTTAAAATGTTCCTCAAACAGCAGCAAGATGAATTCATATTTATTACAAATTATTGTAGCAAAAGCCAGTCTGGTTGTTTTATGTGCGTATGGCTTAAACCGCCTTAAAACCCAACCCGAGTCAGGAGCTCCTGAGATGACGTTTGCCAGTCCCCCAGGCGATAATATCTGATAATACTGCTGCTGTTGGGAGAAGTATTAGATGTAATTATCAGGTGTTGTTTCTAAAAGAGGATAAGCAGCAGAGTTTCTTTCCTTTGCATGGCTGGTGCACACAGGAGGAATGAAAGGAAACGTAATGAGGATAACAGCCACTTCGACTTACAATCTGGATCCGAATCTTCTTTCGGCTTCTCCTTTAAGGGGTCGCCACAGCGGATCGTCTGCCCCCATGTCGCGCTGAGCCTTGTGTCCTCTTTTGTTACACCAACTGTCCTCATGTCCTCCTTCACAACATCCATGGACCAACTCTGCGGTCTTCCTCTTTTCCAGCTGCCAGCTCAACCTTGTCTCTCTTACTTTATTTCCAAACCTGAGCTCCGAATATGCTTTGAATCTAAATCTAACACTAATTACACAACAAAAACCGTGCTAGTTTTTGTTGGATGGTTTATCCTTGTGCCCAAGGATCTAGGATCCAGACTGTCCTAACAGGCCCAGACAATGACCGGGAAAAATGAATCAAGGAAACCATTGTTTGTAAAAGAAATATATGCTTTTGTAGGTAAGGCTGTTTGTACTGTTTTGAAAATGCTCTATGAACACAAACACGCTCAACAACTCCATAGTTCAGCATTACCTTTGAACACACGCTGTTCCCTCACTTGCCAATGCATCGTTGGCTTCAGCCAGTGAGAGTGTCTCCCCGCCATTTTTGCTCAAATCTGCCCAAGAGCTGAACTGCGAGATGAAAGATTGTTTCAAGAGGTAAATTCAAGAGGTAAACAATAAATTGTTCCCAAATGGCATCAGTATGTCAGGGCATGCGTGCGAATCTCCGAGACGTGCGTCTCTGTGTGCCATTGTGCTTAAGTGGATATCTCAGCATGTGCCAAACACGTGTCCCTGTGCTGGAGAACATAGTCAACGTCAGCAGCTCAGTAGGCAGCTCAGTAGGCAGCAGGTTACAATGTTTTTTTGTTCCTTGTGCTCAACAGAATGTTTTAGTCTGTGAAAAATGGCCTAATACAGGAGTCCGCCTCCCGATTTGTGTCTGCTCCACCTGGGACGAGGATGATCCTTCAGTGCAGAGTGATGAGTGAATTACCAGAGTGGGTGTGTCAATAGCCATTATATTTACAAAATGTGGTCAGGACGTCGTGTGCTTTCATTCAGCCTGAGTGGCTGAGCTATTTACCTTTCATGGAAGAGCGAATGCTAGCAATTATGCACCGTGTCGTATCGGCTGACTTAGTTGACTTTGATTGTGTAAAGTCTGTATTTTAAAGTAAAAGTTTTCAAGTGATCACCACATTGAACAGACTTGCTGTTGAAATGAATGAAATTAACCACACCAAAAAAACATGTTTATGTTCCTGTGTTTTTCTGTGGACTGCACGTTTGTCTTCACATACAGTCTCTGCTGTTATAAAACAAACCTTTCACAGGTCATCAAATACATAAATCATAGAGTAAGTCCGTGTGGCCTGCACAAATGTCTCATATCATTTATATGAGAGCTATAAAGTGAAGATTTTTTTTTAACCTCGAGTTCCGTGCGCTGACACAGCTTGCACATGGCGTTTTACAGGAAACAACAGGTGCGTGTGTTTTCATGTGCATTTTAAGCCGATCGGCTACACACTGCCTTTTTAAAGTGACTCACTCTTATCCTTATAAAAAATACAGTGGTAAAGTTCGCGTAAGAACATCACTTTTCCACGGGTCACTGGTGTCACGGCCGAACAGAGCTGAGGATAAAACGTTTAAAAGCAGCCGCGTTTAAAGTCACAGCAGCTCAAAGACGAGGCGAGGAGGGACGAGCGACCAAGAGCCAGATACAAAACAAGAGGAAAGTAAGAATGTAAAAGTGTGTATTTGCTCAAAGGTGTCACACTGATATTTGCCAACAACATATATTGAGTGATTAACAATTAACAATTAAGATAATGTTAAATGATGTTAAATCCTGGGAGAGTGATCCCTCCTCTGTGGCTCTTCCCGAGGTTTCTCTCATTTTGGGTGTATAGATAGATAGATAGATAGATAGATAGATAGATAGATAGATAGATAGATAGATAGATAGATAGATAGATAGATAGATAGATGCATGGAGAGGAAATGAAAATGCCACTCAGCTATAACCCATTTACACTTGAACAGGATTAGACGGCACCTGAAGCAGAGGAATAACGTGTTCTCATACATCGACATACGGTTTTAGCATCAACCCAGTCAAACTTGTTCCTCTCCCTGGTGGCACAGACAACAAAAACAACATTGTCCAAGATGTTACCTGTACTGGCATATCCCTGATGGCGGATTAAAAGAGGTCTGACTGTGCAGTCTGAGCAGGTCAGTGTAGTAGCTTTTCCCTAATGGAAAAGAGAACTTTGCCTGTGCTGGATGCAAGCAGGAACAGTATGTGTGTGTGTGTGTGTGTGTGTGTGTGTGTGAGTCTCTGGCCTGTTCTAATTGGGAGACAGCACAGTTTGGAAACAGGAATCAGCACGGTGTAAAGATGTGCACAACACAACGGTGTGCACATCAACACAAGCCGGAGGGTGGTGTTGGTGGTGGGGGGGGGTGTTGTTGGTCTGCTGACTCAGGAGAGAGAACAGCTTGTCCAGTGTGTGTGTGTGTGTGTGCTCTGGGCGTCCTCCCCTCTTAACCTTTTCCACTACAGGTTCTTCTTTTGGTCCAGGCCGTGCTAAGCGCCTCGGATAATGTTCTGCTCTGTTAATTATGCTTTGACTGTGATGGCCTTAGCACCAAGGTCTTGTGATACTGCCAGTCAGCTTGTGAAAAATCAGCACTTCTCTCTTTATGTCCTTCTCTGATTTACTCCTCGTCTTTCTCTGAAGCGCGTTATTGAGTACAAATTCCGCCCATACTGGAATTTCTTCTCCGTTACACTCGCTGTGAAATAGAATGAATTATGTGTGTCCGCTTCAAAGAGTCAGCTTGGAGTCGACACTTTGAGAGCTTTACTTTCGGTAATTATCCGCACAATAATGAGAGAAATAGGGAGCACAGTCAGTTCCAATTTGACCAGGTTTCCACACACTAGCACATAATGTAACGTTTGATTATCTGTTTAATTTTGTTACACACTAATCACGGAACTAAAGTGTTGTGTGATTAGTGTCACCCTAGCCTCTGGGTGCAACAAACAATAGTGTGGGGCCTCCAGTGTAGCAGTGGATACATGGAGCTAGGGTTTTTGTTTTTCACACACGAACCATGTTTTCATGCTCAGACATGATGAACATGTGTCTTGTGAGTGTGCTGACTGTCTAGATCCCTAACATACAGTCCAGGGTGGTTTATTTTGAAGTGGCACAAGAGAAAGAAAGCCTTTGTCTTTCTAGTCGTACGCAGATTTCTTGCTTTTCATTTTAAAATGTTCCCTAAAATTCTGAATCCCAATTAGTTTCTCACCAACGTGTAAGGTAGGGCGGTTTCCAGTTATTAGAATCTTGTTATCACGATTATTTGGACACCAAATGATCATACTGTACCAATTCTTTGTTGTTGTTGTTGTTTGTCTCTGTGGTGAGAGTTAAATGTGGAGAAGGCCTTTATGGCGTCATGTAAGCAGTCACACGCAGGAAAACTCTAGCTCTGGCTTCTATCTGAAGATGTTTGTTGATCACTGGGCTCAACGACAACAACACATACAACAATACCACTGAAGCCCTATGTGAGGGCAGGTGTGTCCTTGTCTCTGGCTGTACTGAGGCAGTACATGTCCTCGGTAACGGCCCTCCCTCGCAGCTGCTGTTGCCTCTGCGGCTGAAGCTCCATGTTCAGGGCTGTCTGTTCATTGCGTACGTTCCAGCCACTGCATTGTCTTATTTAGTCCTTGTTAATGTTAATAACAGTGCTTACCATTTCAGAATGAGATCAAAATTAGAGCTCGGGACTCAAATAAATGTCAAACAAAACAAACAAAAAACGTCATTTTTGATGAATATATTAAAAATAGTGTAATCTCAGATTATTTTAGTTTCAACAGTGCTGTTTTTTTCTGAATTAAATCAATATATATCCTTCTATACAGTAGATGATTTTCACAGTCACTGTCATTACAATAACACTGATTATTTAAATGCTCACCTGTGTTTAGAGACTGACAGCACATGCTATCCCCATAATTAACTCAGGATCTAATAGAGTATATACGGTGCCTAATTATATATAGCTCATAGTGTATGCAGAGCTCAGGCTGCTAATTGTTACAGTACATCTTGTACATGTTTTTTTTTTTTATCTATGTCACTTGATTTTACAGAAGACAGTAAATGGGTTACACATGTTTGTGATGCTGCAGAAATCATTTAAGAATGTGGAATTTTACATCAGGCCAAAAAATAAAACGCATTATAGGTCTTTTCTTCACCACTGGTTCTTGTCTGTCCACGGGAAAGCAGGTGCTCACTTTGGTTATTATCATATCCTCAAGGATAGTCGGTCCTTTTGAACATCAGTATTGAAAGTGCTCAAAAGATATGCACCTTCATAACATTTTTAAAATGATAAGCTAAAATGTTGTTTTTATTAACACTTTTATCAGCAAATGGAATCGGAATCTGAAGGTATGCACACACAAAATCAAGGCAAAAAGAACTGTAATTGTGTCACCAAAAGGGCCTCTAAAACAACATATGACTGCATGTTGTAGCTTGACTTAATCAGAATCATGTTTTTTGTCAGATAAAGTTTAAACAATACTAGGAATCTGTTATGGGATAAGACAGAGAGAGACAGATGAATATTGGGAAAATAAAATAGAAAAGAGATAGAAAAAGCCATTATTCACAACAGAAAATTGAATATCAAGTGCCAGGAAGAAAAGAAAAATGACTTTACATAGAGATTTTAACATGCAACAGTTTATTCAGTTCATGCCCACCATGGTTTTCTCTCGAACATAACCAGCACCTGTTGAAAAGTATTACATTTTCAACATGAGTTTCTAATTTCTAATGTCTAATGTGCAGAATCTCTATTTGTAATGGTCCGCATGCGTCAAACTAGGGTGAGTATGACAGAATGGCTCTATCTCATGGGAAATCTACAGGATGCAAACAGCGAGTGATTATACAAGTGTGTGAATAGTTACAATTCAGAGCATTTACGTTTCCAAAAAAAACAGTCCAGGGCCATTTTCATTTCCTATCTGTCCCTGCTCATCAGCGCACAGACTGTCCCTGGAAATAGTCTCCACTCAAGGCCACTGCAACAAACTGTTGTTCCTGTGAGAGCAAAACTACACAGGACACACTATTATACTAGGCTAAGAATACATAGGTATAAGTATGGACATTACAGTAAACATGCATGCACTCATCATTCTTCCAAGAGACACATTAGCGCACACACCAAGAAAGGTATGTGTAAAATCTCATTGATTTTCAGAGGCTCCACGTAAATCCATAACAAATGGAAGCACACGCATGTGTGACACAGCCATAGATTGATGAACCATTACAGGATAGCTGCTCCAAACACATTTAAGTGTATCATCAAACACGCACGCTATCTCTCTCATCCTCCTCAATACCCTTGCATTGATTCATCTACTCCACAGATACGACTTTCCTGCCGTTGCCAAGCAACGCAAACCAACTGTTGCCACTGTGATTCAAAAAAGACACATGTGGCTCCTGCCACATTTCCTCCATCACATGGCGCCTGAGCTTAAAGTGCAGAATTGAGTCATTTTTAAGGTGTCACTGTGGTAAAGCCCATGAATGCTCCACATATTCAATGCTCTTGTCCTTGAAAACAGCCTCCCTTGCAGAGGGAACGCCGGGTTATTCCAACTCACCATCTGCCATACATCACATGGCTATCTGCCGGCATTCTTCCGTTGACAAAAGATACTGTGTTTTTTCACAGCACATATCGTGTGGGATATAGAATGCTGTGCAAATGATCTTTCCACAACACGCAGGAGCAGAGGGTGAGTGAGTGAAGCCCGGTGAGAAATTCTACAAGCTGTTTTAAGTGTGTGAAGAGCCCATATTAAAGCGACACTTTATCTTTTGCTGGCAGTGTTGTCACGGTAGCAAGACACAAAATAACAAAAGCAGTTGTTTTTTTTTACTTCTTTCTGTTCAACTGACCTCACTTCAGCTCTACTCTTGAATGTGACGGCCCTGATTCTGACAGTTTGAGTGGCTGACTAACACTTCTTACTATAGTGTCCTTTAGTACCTGCAGATACAAGGACAGCGATTCTGACTGCAGACTGGGAATAAAAGGCACAATTCTCCCTTTTTTCACATCAGCAATCCTTGATTTTTAAGGTGTAATTTCAATGTTAAAAAAAAAAAATAGTTTGAGTTTAACAAATGACTGTGATCTTTCTCCATTATACTGATTATACATAGGGGTGTCAAACTCAAATAACGTTCAGTAGTGGGTTTAGAAATGCGAGTTTAAGATTACAACATCAGATTCCTTTATGCTATTGCAATTTCACAGAATTTCAATGCAAAAGTGCTTTGACATGGAATCATGTGTGTACTTAACAATAAAAACATATTTATGAGGCAAGATAAAACTATTCATTGCAAGTAGTGGGCCACGTTTTTCATAATAACATGATATTAAGTGGCGGGCCGCATGTGATCGATTGCATTTGGTCTGCGGGCCGTGAGTTTGATACCCCTGGATTATATGATTGATCATAATCTGCTTACTCAGTCATTATGAACAGGCAGTGGTTTTACGCAATATTTCAGAGCGTCTAGTTCAATTGAACTCAGCAACTCTGATAAAAATATCATTTATTATCTTTTTTCCAAGCAAAGCAATCAAAGCCTCTGTTTTAGCAGCAACAAGGTTTTCCCAGGTAATACACCGTGTAGCCGCATACACAAAAGCACACTTTGTACTCGGTAAGGCTTAAGTAGCCAGGTTCCCAGAGGTCAGTGAAACACTATCATGCTCCATAAACATGGTCGCGGTCAAATTAAGATATGAAGGATAGTCTGAACTCAAAACCTGCCATGACGCAGAGTGACCTGAGATCGCTCACGGGTTGTGAGCGCTCGGGCAAGAGAGAGAGTGCACTGGAGTTTAGTTTTTGAATGTGTATATGAGCTCTTAGAGATCCACAGGGGCCTATGAATGTGTGTAATGTACGTCTGACACGTATGCTTGTACCCGTTGTTCCCTGCGTCCAGTCTCATATTACCAGTCGTCATTCCGTCCATATGGCAGCGTTTGCCTGTACTTCATACAACGGGGACAAATTAATCACAATAAGCAGGCGGTCAGTATTGACCCAGACTGGCATTAGCTGGTAATGGTTGTTTTGGGCCCACCAGTGCCATTTACACAGTGACACACTGATTGCAGGATATGGCCTTGTGTTCCCTCTCTTTGTCACATTGTCCAAGAAACTACCACCAATTTTAGCAACAGCACCATGAGAGGAAATTCTATTTTGGTCATTTCCACTGGGAAAATTCGATCATTTTGATCATTATCCCACACCTTTAACCTTTCCAACCAATCACTTGGCCCATCAATCCTGTTTTTGCCTACATACACCGTGGTGTGTGTGTATGTTTGCGATCATTGCATTGGTGTTTACATTGTCCTTACATTCATCCAGAAGCTGGGTGACTCAGGCGCCAGAAGAAGTAGCCTCAGATTAAGGTCAATTAAATCAAGGTCAATGGCAGATAAGACTCCACCATATTCCTGCACACATACACATACAAACAAAACACTGGTTAACACTGGCATACGTTATTCACAAAGATATTATTTGATAGTATGTGAGTATATGTTATATAATGTTATATAAGTGTCTCAATAGTAGAAGCTTATTGGGCCAAAACTGTGTGAATCGTCAAATGCAGAGAAAATTATATCAATTATATAGATGTGGATTATATAAGAAGTGGAGCAGTGTTTCCAGGAAAAAATGTAAACAGGTCATCTATGTCCGATCACAATTTCATAGAAAGAGTAGTCCTAATGCATTTTGAACCTTGTGAGACTGTAAATCAATGGCGTCTGAATGACAAATGGGGTATTTATTAGTGCTGTCAGTTAAACGCATTATTAACGGCGTAAACGCAAACCCATTTTACCGGCGTCAATTTCTTTGATCGCGAGATTAACGTTCTTTTTGGCCTAGCAAACTTTGTATTTTTTCACATGCTGTTGCAACAACTACTAATGCCAGAAAAACTACAACATCACATTTGTGCTGGACCAGAAACAAAACAACAGGCACGCTGCACACACTTGTTTGGGCTTGCGAGCCAGCCAAGAGCAGTAGGCTAACGTTACGTTTTTGAGTGGATGGCGAGCGCTGTGCGCTTCTCCGTCTCCAACCGGGCTCTCCGTATCCAACGCAGTCTGGATCATTTCTTGACGCACTCCCCACATCCAAGTAACACTGCATACATCAGTATGCAGTGTTACCAACCAAGCTGGCAGACCCCGAACCGTGGTAAGGAGACCTCCGAAGACCGCTTGCTCCTTCAGCTCGGATTAGCTCATTAATCACATTAATCCACGGGACTTCGTCTGTGTTGAAGAACGGCACTTTATTCACAGCACTGCAGGGTCACATAAGAAGAAACAATGATGAATTTCCCGTTAGCCGTGCTCGGAGCCACCAACATATTTCCCCTCATGTAGTTGTTTGTATTGGTTTGGCAGATCAGATAACAATGTGTCTTCGGGTGTGTTTACACCTGTACTTGCGAGTGGTCAGGCGCTGACCACCGATCACATCCGATCACAAAAAAATACATTTTAGTATCATGTGTAAATGGGGCCAAATAGAACGCGTGTGAATCACATTAGCGGCGAAGCAGACAATCACCACGGAAGACAGGACAGGAAGTCAAACTTAACAAGGTACACACACTAGGAAGATGTACAAAATAATACAGTAGCCCAGAAACAGAAATAAAAACCAAAGATAAAGAAAAACAGAACAACAATAAATCCAAACTGAATGAATGTCCAACTAAAGGTGTCTGGATAATCCAGGGGTCGTGACACTATTTTTGTGACATCAGAAGCTTATTGCACAGTGACATGAGTATAACTGACATCACAAAATTAAACTGTACGTGAACCCTGGGCAGTGCATGCAGGGCCTTGTGTTGTGACATCCTGCGTGAGTACCCACAATTCTCCTGAATTGTGGGTATAATTATTTTAACATCAGAATGAGATTAGCAGATGTCCTAAAGATACACATACATTTCATATTTTTATTCCACGTTTTAATATATCAAATGTCACAACAGTAATCTCACCAAAACAAAAAATGAGTATAGCCTCTTCCTGCATAATGCAGCACATTGTTCAATTGGTATACTTTACTATACGGATTCATATGCAATGAATGCAATGCAGCAATCAACATTTTAGTGGCATTAATCACGACACTGTGATGAGCGGTGTGATGCAGCCCTGACGTGCAGCTTATGTCAACCTGTTAGCAGCTTATTCAGTGTTAGAGAGATGGCATTCTGGGTGTGGGTGAGGTGTCATGACTGTCGGCACTGGAAAATAACACTCAGACTGTCCTAATGTAGTTGTAGATTTCTTTCTATGGGGCACATAGGAGCTACTTTATTGACAAGTCAAATGTCAACACACAGCCCAGGTCACAAATGTTTCTTACACTGGCATCAAGTAACAACTGGTGGAGATTTTGTGTAATATTTATTATAAAGGGTGGATTCAAATGTGGACGTAAAAGCCTGGAGCCTGGTGTGTATGTGAGAAGGAGAGATGCAATACATTAAAGCCTGCTAAAGGCTTGCTACTTTTTTTTAAAATTCCTTTTACCCCACTCCTCTCTTTTCTGTCTCTGCGTGAATGATGAAAGAGTTTGATAATCAGGGCTGAAAAAGGTGGAGGTTCACTGATGTCTTATAGCTTAGGCCAGGGGTGTCAAACATGCGGCCCCGGGGGCCAGAACCGGCCCGCCAGAGGGTCCAATCGGCCCACAGGATGAATTTGTTAAAATTTCACACTAATCTAAACGTAATGTCAAATGCTCCAGATACCCGTGACTAAATGTTTGTGTCTTTATAGATCCAGTGTGCTGTGTAAATAGTAAATTTAGGCATAATATAGTACAAGATAATATAATACAAGATATTGTTGTAATTGCACTTATATTTCTCAAGAAATTTCATGTTTTGTAAAATTATCCTTCAGTAAATGTAAAACAAAGGAGAAAAAACAAAGGGGTTCTTGTTGTTCATAGGATATTATGCTATTATTTTACTATTTTTACTGGTCCGGCCCCCTTGAGATCAAATTGTGCTGTATGTGGCCCCTGAACAAAAATGAGTTTGACACCCCTGGCTTAGGCATATATAAGATCTCTCAGTGGTAGTCACACTAACCGACATTGTCGTGCCAGTTTGTGAAAGGTCTCATGGAAAAAGACAATTTTCCAAGAGTGTTTTATAACTGTGTAATTTGATTTTTTTGACGTTACATAATAACACCAATCGCACGTAATCACACGTTCTCCTGAGAGTCGCTATGTCAAACCACTAGCTCCTTAAAAGCAGCCACCTCTTGTCTGTCTTACCTCTTAGGAAAAGTAGTGCTGTGACCTGCCCACTATTACCCTTACTGGAGATCTGGAGACCAGGACTGCCCTACACAGGCGCACACATTCTAGTTTGCTGATCCAAAACTGTACAATGAACCCTTTAAACTGCTCCAGCTGAAGAACAGTCTTAGTAATAATACAACACACTGATACACTGAATACTGTCTGGGATTGAGACAAGGAAATGAATGATGTAGTGATAATTATTTAGAATAGTGGGTAAAATAATTGTTAAATATACTTGAACACTCTTGTTCACACGTCGTCCTGAGTGGATGTTCCTCCTGACAAACCAATATTCATGATTTCACCTCAGTTGTCATTGAAGAAACTTGTCAGGCAGTTTAACTATTTAACATAAATATGATACCATGTTCACTAACTTTTCTCTAGATGTACATATAGGCTAGAAGCTTTGTCCAAAAGAGGACGTGTACTGTCGTATTTATTTTTTAAGTTCAATAAAGTTGCAATGAGCTGAAACGCTCTGTAGCGCCGATTGTAGAAAGTGTGAATATTCTCTGTGGACCCTAAGACACTGTGAGGTGAACTCAGGTGCCCGGCTTCACATAACCAGATGCATTACTGAGGACATTCAATGCACTTCTGCCCATTACAAAATTAACCATGTGTGCCCTGACGTTTTAAGGTCAGTCTGGTTCGTTAAGGAGAACCCACTGAATCACTGTCTGGTGGTGAGTGTATGTGAGATCATCAACAAATGTCCATTTCTGATGGGAGAGACACGCTGAAAATACATACTAATATGTACTAACATTCTGTTCTGTCTCCATGAGAATTAAATAATCAACATCTCTGTGCACAACAGCTGTAATTGTCCTGATGGATTAACCATTATAAACCTCTGGGACTGTGGTAGCCCAGCAAGCTAAGACAAGGTAGGGATATTTCATATTCAAAAACGTACACTGCCATTGGAATGGGTCGTGTACAATAGGGCTTTGTGCAATCTACCCATGTACTTTAAAACCATGTGCAATGAGAGCAATGTACAATACCAGCACCTTGGAAAGAACCCGTGCAATAGCACTCTTTTTACACTCTTTTAGCACTTTTATGCTCGGCACTTTGGCACTTTATCCCCCCAGAAAACGCACTATTCTGGCTTGTCATGAGTAACATGTTTTTTATATTTATTATGTGTGATCTGGTCTAAAACTCTTTCTTAAACGTCTTTACTGCTGTCAATGTTCATATGTTTTACCTCCCGTCTTATTTGATGTTGTCTTTCGTTATTTTATATTGTTGTCTTGTGTCACCATCAACCTGCCAAGGGACTGAAGATGTAAATTAGCCACTGGCTATAATCTTGTATATTTACATGAAAATGTCTGGTAATATGCCTGTGTTCCCTGTTTTAAATCAATTTAAAAAACAACAACAAAGGTCTTAACTTGAGTACGGCTGCTATCAAATCATGAATTATATGTCATCTGTCTCATATATTTATATATATATATAAACAACCTTGTCATGTACGTCATTTAGGCACCCAGACATCAGGTTGCATGTGACAGATAATAAAGGAGTTGACAGATCATGTGTTTATCAAAAATACAGGTGGTCAGCAAACTAAACGTGAAGAGAGGCAAGGACTCTGATTGGTTCAGGAACCTGAAGCCTTTGTATTGGAAACTCCGGGCTCATGCTTCACTCAACAGTTACCCTGCAAGATGGCCCTGCCTGACACGCAACATCCCCAAGTCTCACGCCATGTAAACACACCGTGTGGCCTCTCCTTCTGTCAGCACACAAGATCAACAGCTATTTCACCGGGACTGAGTTAATCAAGATGGATCTCTCCACACTGATAGATCTTATCTCACTCAACTGGACAACAGACTGAGCTTAGATCATTTCATTTCTAAGAATTTTACTTTCAAACAACCAAGAAATAGTAAATACAACTAAACAGGCAGACAATACTATCTTTATTTAGCGTGAAGTACAGTGGCTTCGTTGTGTCTTAGCGAGTGAAGTGGGGCAAACAAGTTACATGAACAAAGTCCCATAATAGTCCCATAAAATAACACCTGCAAGTCCTATACACTGAAAGTGTTTTTCCATGGCCATTATGCAACGGTATACCATCAATTTATCCTTTTTTTAGGGGAACTTGCTATGGGTTAAATTAAAGTAAAACAATTTGCTCTCGAGTTATGTGTTGATGTCATCATCAGAAATACTCTTCAAACAATGTTCTGCTGCTCTTCTAAGAGTCAGCTGATCTAAATATCTAATATAGATACAATGACCTGGATAACTGAGAACCTTCACACACAAACACCATCAATTTGTCCTTTTATTTGTAGTATAGTCACAATTATGGAAGTTAAAGTGAAATTAGACATATGGAAGCGAAAGGGGTTGCCTGTGACTTGGTTCTGGTTCTGAACAATCAGAACACCCTCCTTAGAACAGACTCTGTTAAACACCCCAAAACACATCTAAGTGCCCAGACACTAAACCTATGTCATCGGCTTCTTATCTTTCCTATGACCAAACTACCAAGACTCAGGGACTTTGAGATTATTCCCACTGTTTCCATCCATTTAGACGTGTCCTTTGTAGATGGAGTGTATAAAAATTGACCAATTACCTGTTGTATGACATTATTGTCCTACTAATCATACACAGAGGGACCCAGAGTGTTTATACTGTCTTGCTGGAAAACAAAATTGCGTTTTGATGGATTGGCTTGTGACTATCAAACAGTTATGCATGCATAAAACAGTTGCTCACATGCACCATATGCTGTTGGTGACGATTTATCACAAACAGACAGCATGTCAAGCATGAAACACACATGACGCTGTTCATGTGTGAGCTGCCGAAAGGATGGGTGAGAAGACACGATGCCAAAAATGTAGCTGTTCCACTTGTTATCAGATTCCTATTCAAACCAAATCCATCGCTCTTTTTTTTTTTGTGAAATCGCTGCTTCTTTCATAAAATTGTACTGAGCTTGAATCACTGTACAGCTCTTGTCTCTGTTCATTGACTCTTAGGGTGCTTCACCACAATCTGAAGCACCTGTGTCATCAGACTTAATGGTATTTTCACTGACCAGTCCTTGGACCACTTTCATCATGTTTTTACAAGGCGTGCTTCCGTCACAGTAAACCGTGGAGGTGGTGTATCTACTGAAACAACGGTTAAGGTTGTAGGTTTACTGTGTGTGCGTTTTACAATCACTTCTCCAGGTGTAAAAAAATAATAATAAAAAAGGTTTTGTTTGCACATCAGCTGTGAAGCAAAATGTCCTCACAGGGGGTTCTCTTAACTAAATGATGGAAGCAAACAGACAGAAGAAAATGAGGCTAATGTGTGTGAGTGGCCGTGGCCTGAACGGGCTGCAGCTGTTTACTCTGCTTTGGGCTACGTTGCCAGGACAGTGAGATGTGATGAGCTCCAGCTAACAGGTCGGGGGGAACAAAAACATGGTTCAAGGCAAAATACCGGGGTCGAGACGTGCACAGATAAAGACGCCACACAGCGTTTTGTGTTTTCTAGGACTGACCATGGACTGGCTCTCAAAAGAGCAACCGTGTGTGGATTTGTCCTCGGGGTTCAAGAGAATTAGCAGTGAAAATGTTGATGTTTCTCCTGCTCTGACCAAATAAAAACACGCTGCAGGCCCTCTTGTTGCCATGACCTGTTCTGTGTTAGCTGTTACCAAGAAAATGAATAATTTGTCCGATTTTAACCAGAGAGCCAGGCTTTAAAATCAGCCACATGATTTGTTGAGAAGCAGATATTTTGATGTTGCTTTCAACCTTTCCTGCGTGGGATCAGTGTCTGCAGATGAATGTTTTAATGGCCAATTATTTACTACCTTTAATTTCATGCGCAGAATATAAATAATTAATAATTGTTATAATTATATTATATATATAATTTAATATAATATAATATAATTAATTAATTATTTATTAAATTAAATTAAATTAAATTAAATTAAATTAAATTAAATTAAATTAAATAGTTAGCCATTACTATAAAATGCACAGAGAAAAGGTATGATTATGTGTTTGAATATTTATGATCCTCTGCCCATCTGGTTTCATGCATGCCGTGTTATAACATGGCCTCAATGGATAGGTTTTTCTGCACGTATTTATGTTACACTCATCATGGGAACACACTGTATGAATTACTAACCAATAGTCAAAGGTGAAGCACAGGTTCACTCCAATCTGGTTAGTGGTTACACAAACCTATTGACTTGAACGACCGGGCTTAGGTATACCTATCTGATTTCATCCTGGATGAACCAGAGAGAGTTTAACAAAGGTCATCACATGAAATCAAGGTAAACTAGAGCTTTTAGACCTGTAAATAAATAAAAATCTAACCTGTTATATAATATTAGCTGTCTCCTTTCTTTCAAAAGATGTCTTGATAAAGGCAATTATCATGTGTGTGGTTTGACTAATTTAGCTGCACATTAAAAGAGAGCACATACAGTATAAAACTGGTAAGTGGAGCGCAGGTCGAGTCTAGAAATAAACAAACAAATGGAGAGAACAGAGAACAAATAAAAATGTCGATTAGTGACAATATTAGACATGGCTTTCTTCTGCTGTGGCACTGATACACAGGTGAGAAGATAAGTGAAAGGTGATAAATGGTGAAGGTGGTAAAGTGGATGAGCAGAGTTTGAGTCACAGTCAGCAAGCTCTATCTTTAGAGCCTCTGCGGGTTACTTCGATTAACACATATGAGGAAGACAATACAAATGGGACTGGATGGCTTCTAGTTACTACTTACACCTTTCTTCATTTGCAGGTTTGTTTTTGGGTTTTTTTTCTTCTGACGTGAGTACATTGTTGCTTTGTTTCATTTTGATTAACAATGTTTATTTATAGGAGGTGACAAAAATGTGAATGGAGGAAAGTTGAGTGCTGGAAAACATACAGCCTGAATGTTACAGACTTCTGCCTCTGAGGATTCTTGGACCATCTCCTCCAACATGATGAGCTTACCTCTACAGCTGTTCTCATACACTCCTGTAGTTTTTCTTCTATGTAAAGTGTATAATTACTGTTAATTGAGGAAACAAATTCCTGCAAAGTGCACTTTGACTGCTGCTTGATCTAAGTTACGGCCATGTGTGATGTACAAGTGTGATCTTAAAATTATAAAGTAGTTAAACCCTGATCTTTCCCATTTTTTTAGTGGCTGGGGTGGAAAGGGCTGACGCACAACACCAGCCAGGGTTGTAACATTGTGATTTCGGGCCATGCTTTAACTGCCCAAACTGGAGACTGTGGAAACGTGTGACGCACTTGGGGAGGCGCGGCTTTCTCCCTCCATAAATTGGCAGCCTGCTGTCATCTGGCTTCAAAGAGCGCGGGGGAGAACAGACAAGTCACTTCACCCAAAGGATATAAACCGTCTTCTGCCACTGCACCAGCGACCGACTGGCGCAAACCGCTCTGCAGTCATGATTAAGAAAACGTCGCCACCCGACAATGAGTTCAACATACCGGCGAAGAACTGCCACAGGATGGTGATTCTGGGCTCCACTAAAGTTGGGAAAACAGCAATCATCTCCAGGTTTCTGAACGAGAGGTTCGACGAGCAGTACACGCCGACCATTGAGGACTTTCACAGGAAATTCTACAGCATCAAGGGGGACGTTTACCAACTGGACATTTTGGACACATCTGGAAATCACCCCTTCCCTGCAATTAGGAGGCTTTCAATTCTGACTGGTGAGTTTATGTTAAAACAACTTTACGCATTTGCCATGCTGCACCCTAGAAATAATGGACACATGTTTGAGAATGATTTGATACTAAATGCGTCTTGTCTTGTGTTTTTCCAGGTGACGTGTTCATCCTGGTTTTCAGTCTGGATAACAGAGACTCCTTCCAGGAGGTGAAGCGGCTTAAGCGTCAGATTCACGAGACCAAGTCATGCCTGCGAAACAAAACCAAGGAGAACGTGGACGTCCCGGTGGTCATCTGCGGCAACAAGTGTGACAGAGACTTTTATCGTGAGGTGCAGGAGGCCGAGATCGAGCAGTTGGTGGATGGAGACGAGCACTGCGCATACTTTGAGATCTCAGCCAAGAAAAACACCAACGTAGACCAGATGTTTCAGACTCTCTTTAACTTGGCGAAGTTGCCCAACGAAATGAGCCCCGATCGGCACTGCAAAGTCTCCCTCCAGTACTGCGAGCTTCTCCAGAGAAAGTCCTTGAAAAACAAGAAGTGCAAAGACGGAAACGCATATGGGATTGTGGCGCCGTTTGCACGCAGACCCAGCGTGCACAGTGACTTGATGTACATAAAAGAGAAAGCTGTGGGAGGAAGTCAAAACAAAGAGAAAGGCTGCACCATATGTTGAGTTTCACCGAGCAGCGTACAAGAGACCTTTAAGGAGACCACAGAGGACAGTTGTCCAGCTCATAAGCCCATAGACAGAAGATTTCAGTGGACAGGGAGATGCAAAGTGAACTGAAATAGCACTGTAAAATGTTTACATTTTCTTTTAAGTTGTGTTTTTTTTTTTTTTTACTTGGTGGAACTTGAAAGTTTGCAACATGAACAAAATTAACTCTGAATGTTTATATATTTATTATGTCTTTGTCAACTTTTGCATTCACTACAAAATTAAAATACAGTTTATTTTCATAGTCTTGTTGTCCTCTCCTCTTTTCTTTCACGCAAACGTCAATGAATTTACATTGAGCAGCGTGCACTGCGTTGGAAAGCAACTGTCCTTTCTAGGAAAAGCAGACACATCATAAAACTGATGACTAATGAACCACATTAAATCCAGTCAGGGGGTAGGCTCATTGTGTATATTACCACGAACTTCAAACATCAACAGTTATTGTAACTGAAACAACATAATGAACTCAGGGTACATTGAAGACTATGGTTGTCACATATCACATGTGAAATGATCATGGTGCACTCTTTTATTTGAACTATTTCATAACTGATAATAACAGGTACATGTATAAGCAAATTGAGATTGCAGTCCAAGGTTTAAAAGTGAGCCAATTTTATTACTAAATAAGTGTCATAAAAGATACCTGTACACAATGAAAAACCTATATTACAACACAACATATCCAAGTTTCATCTTAGCTACAGAAAATCATAACAAAATAGGAACTAGAGAAAGCACATAGAGAGCACAACATCTCCATTACAGCTCAGTTTCCCAAAATAATACAAAAATGTCTTCCTTATCATTGATATCATTACCTACAACCCCAGAAATGTCGTTACAGTCAATCAGACACCCACATGTGGCCGAAACCATAGCCCCCATCGGTCCATGGTTTATTTCAACGTCCATTTACTGTCTGTCTGGCACATATGTGAGGGCGTAGCAAAACAAAAAGTCCTTCTTCAGAGTCACGATGCCTTCGGTACGTCGAACATACACAGGCTTTTGTATTTTTGCAGCAACTGGTTCTTGGTGCGGACCTGCTCACGCAGCGTAGCCAGCTGCTGTTGCTGATCCAGTGGACTGCAGTCTATCCCGGGCATGTTGGAGATCTGCTCCCGAGCCTCCTGGATCTTTGCCTTCAGCTTCGCTAGTTCCTGGTGGACATCTTGGCTGTCCTTGTCCATGCTTCAAAAAGAAAGTGAGACACGATTTTTACGCTGAATAGTTTTTCTCTTAGACATTTACTAGTTTCAACCGGTATAAAGCTAATGTGTTAGCGTTAGCTTGTTTATGTATTAGCTTCGCAGTAACGGTCCCAAAATGACCGGAAAAACAACACATAAACATCTCTCCACAGAGCAGTGAGAAATAAATTATAATGAACACACGTATGTCGTCTTACCATTTGATAATATCATGAACTAACGGCAGTAGAGAGCAGTCATCGCTCTCTTTCTCTGCCTTCAGCTGAGCCACCGCCATCACGAACCTGCTCCGCGGCGCAGACGATTTACGTCACGAAGTACGTCATTGCCTTTGAGACGTTAGTTAGTCTACAACAACATAGCTCGGTGTCCACATTATTAAAGATAAGGAAAGAGGGTCACATTTAAACTGTTCTTTAGTGATTGAAAAAAACACAGAAGGTTATTAAATAAAGCCCACTATATTCGGGAATCTGTAGTATTGAATTCATACAACTTGACAGGTATACTTTACGTTCAAAATAAACTGAATTAAACAATATATTAAGAAATCCATCTCTCATCATATCTTACCACTGGGTCAACCGTGTCATGAAAAAGACATCCTGTCATCTTGTCTGGACAATGGTGTCCCGATAGCCTATATTCCTTCAGAAATAGGTCACAGACATACACAGAACAAACAAAACTTGACCTTAAGCTAATCGCCTAAATTCACCTTGCTATGTCTACAAGCGTGACATAAAACGTTGCCTGCGTTTAGAGTGCATCATGGCAACCTGTGTGAATGTGAGTGGGCATGATGACATGCTTCAATAACCCACAATGAATCACTCTCGTTATCTGTTATATGGCCCGTTGCAGAGGTTTGTTAAGTTTTTTGCACTTTTATGCATGTTAACCTCAGTCTTGTCTGCACTCATAACTGCTTCATGTTGATGTTAGAATAATGATACAAAATAAAAAGCTAATCAGGGATAACATCACTTAAACAGTCTATACTGCCTGGTAACATGCAGTAACACCGTTCCAATAAATAAAGCAAATGTAAACCATAGTCATAATCTTGATTATCATGTCATTTAGATGATCTTGCTATCAGGTTACTCAATATTTGGCCACTGATAATTCTGTATGAGTTAATATTGGTAATGGCCCCACTTTGTTTAGTATTTGCAGAGTTGCTTATCATCTCCCTGGAAAAGGCAGCATCACAGATTACACACTGTGCTTGTGGTGGTGTTAATTACTCTGTGAAGCATCAGAGGCTGATTGCCTTTCAATAGAAAAACACAGATCAGCATTGATCGCCTCTGCTACCTATTGAAAGGTCATGGTATATGATCTAAACTGCACTGACCTATATATTTTACTGTCATTTTTCGTCAGTGGATTAATGCTTTCTACTTCCCTCTTCCCTAATCTACACACCTGGTAAATACGAATGGAACTAATTCTTATTAACCACCACCGCAGAGACTGCTGTCGTGACACAGCCACTGAAGACCTAATTAAAAGTAGCTTAGATGAAACTTACTCACACACTTCGATGTGCAGCTTATTGAACACCTTTTTATTAGATGGTTGACACCCAACACGTCATTCAGTTCATATAATGACTGAAACCTGTGGGAAATGTATAAGTGACCCAGATCTGGATTATGTAGCACAAATGTTTTACTATTTGGGTCATGATGACGGCACCTCTGTATGAATTCTGAAAAGCAGGTCATTTTATGACCTAACAATCTCGTCATATACGCAAGACAGTTGATTACATTTGACCGTAATATCATGTGCATTGTCACAATATAATGTTTGTGTCATAGGAAAATAATGTGTAGGGGCAGTGAAGGTAGTAAAGTTTCCTGTTCATAATGTGTCAGATTCATATGTACACATAAACGTTTCATATTAAATTTCTCCCACTGCGATCCAGATGTATTCTGAGCTACTTTGACCCATTTTCAGCCGGAAAAGGCTGGAAGGAGCTTGTTACTTCACCGCCATGTTGGTCAGAATGACTGACATATGTGTTTAGTTTAAATAAGAATGTGAATTTAACTGAATAGCTGTTTGCATTTTAATATCCCATTGTAATGGCCGTTTCTTTTTACATTTCTTTGAATGTTGATATGAAGTATAAATCATTACATCTTCCATCAACACAATATAAGGTAAGTTATTCAAATTAAATGTGGATTAATATACTTTTTTTAAGATAATAGCTATATTTGTGCCACTTAATTAAAAAGCATCTGTGTCATCATCTTTATTGCAAACCCCTCTCAGAAATGTATAAATTCTGAAATTAATTGATTCTAATATGTTTTAGTGAAAAGTTATCAACAGAAACATTTCTGTTTTCACCATACTTCAACCATAGCCAAAAAAAGGTCAGTGGCACAAATTTTGTATAAATTCTGGCTCCTATAACTCTATAACGCATTTGTGTGAACATCAGAGAAAAAATACCTTTTTTTATCTGGGAACTATATCAAGTTCAGCTCAGAGTCAACTTGAACCTCATAAGTGACTTGAGAGGTTCCTGATAAATTGTGGGCTTGGGTGACTTCAGACACTTCCAGTCAAAACCTCACCACAGCACCCTGTCAGTGGCTGGCTTTGCACCACACAGTGTAGATGATGACAACTCTGCTGACTTCCAGCAGATGTGTCACCTCTCAGCATCCCTGTCGGAGGGCTGGCTGGATGCAGGTGTCCTGTCTGATGACCGTCATTAGATCTATTAATAGACTCAATACATACTTCTCTTGCTGACTATTTGCCAGCACATGACTTTCCTTGATGCCTCTGTTAAATATATAATATTAGCAATCATTAAAATAAAAAAACCTCACAATTACATACCCGCTTAAAACAATTAAAAATTACGTTTTATTTTGATTTTCATATCAAAAATATTTAGTCTGTAATGCTCTCTTAGCCACATTAGTTTTGCTGAGGATTAGGATCAACAGAGGTATTGGAGGTATTCTGTATTGTTAGGGTGCCCCATCAATACCCCAGCACGTAAATCCTATCTATTACTTTATCATAAAGGGCAAATCATCATTCCTCTCTGTGTTCACACAGGATGGCCCCCCAGTTTACGAACAATTGCTAAATTGTGTTATTCATTCTTAAAGCTCTACATAAAACTTTCAAACTATCCCTCAGTTCTTCTCTTATTCAGATCATTTACTTCTTAAGCTTAGACATCCCTTACATGTGCACTTATGCTTAATTTAAATGGACTGCACTGCAAATACCCTCAAAAATGATCTCTATCTTATTATGTTTTTCATGTGTGGCACTTCCTTTTTCATTTTCAGTTTTTTCTTAAAATTGCTTTGTTTTTGTTTTGCATGTTGCCTATTTATTCTTGTCTCTCTCTCTCTCTCTCTCTCTCTCTCGCAAATATATGACAAATACTAAGATTTATGGAAACACTGCACTTTCATTTGACTGGGAACATTTTCCCATAGTGCCCAGAGAAGATTCTTCAAGATAAACGTTCATGTGATCATAACTTACGTGGGAACAACTGATCACAAGTCCAAAAACAGGACTAATGGTCTCATAAAGTCAAGCTTCTTTGATCTGCTCTTTACAGAACATCTTTGTACTTGGAACATGGGATCATGAGGTTTTACATGTATGTAATAGTGAAATGTTCATAAAACTCAAATTTCATAGAAGGCTGCGATTGAAAGCCTAGATAATCTCCTGCATTCTCACATGCATCTCTGGTGCCACATTTGGATTGACAGCTGGTGTTAATGCAGCAATGGAGTCACATTTGCTTTGAACAAGCAACATACTAGTCCCTCATTCTAATCCCTCAATTAACCACAGACAAAAGGCATTGACTGTTTACATGAGGAGTGTTTGGTTTATGTGAATCTGATGTATTCTTATGTGTGAGAAGAAGAAAAAAAATCACTGTCAGTCATGTGACCCTTGTATGATTACTGCATAGGTTTGTACTCAGAAAACATTTTTTTTAATTATTATTTCAGCAGTTTCAATTCTACATTTCAGGAAAAACTGAAGTCTTGAGTATTACTCTAACTGTTAAAAGACAATGCTGTTTCCACACTGAGTGGTTTTCGTTTGAGATATTCACCAGTGTGCTGAGGACTGGCTGTCTAAACCTCCCAGTCAAGCTTATTTTTCCTCTCCAGTTCCAGTTTCTTCAAAAAATCAGTGTCTTGTGGTTGAAAAACTATAAAGTTGCATTCATTTTCCAACAATTGCTGATTTGATTTTATTCCTGATACACATAATACAATCAGCTTTCATTTATTTGCACGGGAAAGTGCGAGATCACTGGTTCTGCTTCATCTTCTTACTACAACAATATTGAATAAGGTTCTGTCTGCAGAAATATTCAGTTACACTGACATACACTGCCCTCAAGTGTCAAAATTGAGGAAGTAATTTTTTAAAAATAAATTCCATAAACATGCCTGAAGTTTGATCATTTGATTATTTAACGAGCCAGCTGCATCTTTTGTCCATTATAAAGAGTATATCTCAGCCAATTTTCTCACAACCGGCCAGCGATGAGAAACCTAATGTGACATCTGTGAAGATTTTCATTCTTCAATCTCATAACCAAAGGTGATGAATCAAAAGCAACTGGCCTTATTAAACCGTGGGAACAGCTTTACATGTTTTGCACTTCTTTGACCCATGACCATGTGTTAGAAATAGAAATCTGAACTGTCAGAGGTTTTAATCCCACATACCCACAGGAAAGCAGCAAACCTATACCCCATTTGACTGTGGAACTCCTGTGGTGTACCCACACTCACTCCTCACACTCAGGTGTGTCCTCATCTTGCAGGTGATCAAAATTGATATCAGTATAAATTTGAGTGCTATAGAATTGTCCTGACTAAACCTTAAACTTAATGTGCAATTGTTATATATCTGCTCCAGGTCTCCCTCTTGGGCCACATGGTTGGTGTAATGGTTAGCACTCTTGCAGCAAGAATGGAGTTAGCATGTTCTCGCCATGGGTGTGTGGGTTTTCTCTGGGAAAAATTGCTCTTTGCAGTCAGCAAAAGAATGAAAACTTAAGTAAAACATATTTTTTAACATTGGTGTGGCATTATTATTCATGCAGAGTTGTAATAATCAGACCAGTGCTGAGGAAATCTTATCACCAATGATCGTGAAGACTGGGTTCCCAACGAGTAATGTCAAATAAGTCTAATGAAAATAATGAAAATAGGTCTTAATTTCATTAGCATGCTCCCTATTCATGCTGTCATCTATTCAAATGCTCAGCTGACGGTTTTATTGGTCTAATTTTGACAGTTACCGTATGTACTGTGTACACCATACAACCACCAGGTGGCAGGCTTTCATCGAAGGTACAATAATATTGAAGTTTGACTAATTATACAATCAAATAAGCACGGAAGATGTTTTATTATATTTACATTAAAACATGTACTTCAAGCACTTTTGATACCACATGACCTGCCAAATGTATTTAAACCAAAACGGACATATTAAGTACTTGCATCCAATAGAGAAAGGACATCCTTACATAATATATAAAAAATTAAATATTAAATAATGTAAAAGCAGTAAAAAACAGTTTTTTTGTCGACAACACGCCAGATTTTAAAAGGGGAAAAAAATAATCTTTGCACCATTCACAATAACATTGATGTTAAGTTTCGGATCGATTATATATTCCAGAACAGACTGGACGGGCGGTGTTTTGCCAAGACACAGTCGTCGATGCACGCCGCGCTTGAAGTCCAACAGTCACTCACGCGGGACTCATCGGAACACAAACCAAGCAAACCCAAAGTGCTCCAACATCGACGTAGTGACGTCACCTCTTTGTGTTAGCAAATCACGGTGTACGCTGGGCGGGCATTGTGAAGCTGTAGTTGAGTGTTAGCAGGCTAACTAGAGAAAGAAAGCTAACTAACCGTGAGAGTGGAAGTAGAGCCAACCTTAAATGAGCAGGCAACTGTCAAAACTGCAAAGGGAACATACATTTTTAGTGAAGTGATATTTCTATTGGATTACTGGCTAGGTAATCTAAGAGCGTGTTGTCAGATGCCCAAGGAGATTTTTTGGATACTACACCGATTGTCCCATTTCCAAACGGAAACCATTTCTGGACAGACAGTTCGTGCTAGCTAGCTCAGTGAACCAACCAGGAGACGTTTCATTGTCACCTAAAACAATCCAAACTGAATGTTTTGTCTGTCATGAGTCCGGCCGGGTGCTCCCATGTGAACGCTTATAAGGTGGATAATTGGAAACAAAACCTTCGAGTCATATACCAATGCTTTGTTTGGAGTGGTACTGCTGAGACCAGGAGACGCAAGGTAAAAACACAGGAACTGCAACGTTAGATACACACGCAAAAGTGAAATGGTGTTTAACAATCACAGAAGCTGGGTGTAACTGGTGTCCCACATGAAACTGAATCACTCAGCGGGGTTGTACAGAACTACTCTTTTACTGAAACTACTTCTGCAGCAGTCATGTTGCTAGTCCCAGGGCTAGCTAGTTAGGTTGTAACCGGTAAGTTAGCTTAGCAGGAATCTACCTTGAGTGCCGAGGAGACTTCTTTGCGATGTTAACACCAACACTCAATTTACCCTAAGTCGCTAAATTAACCTCTATTTAATATTTTGTAGTGGGTCAACTGCGTGGAGTAGCTGAGCGACTCCGTTTGGTAGAAGATGATCAGTAATTTGGATGGCTAAAGTTGTCTTTTAAGAGGAGTTGTGTTCATGGGGCTAGCATTACCACATCAAATGGACCCATTGTGTCTGTTCACACACGCACACACTAGGTGCTCAGGCTATAGCGGTTCGCCCCTGGTCTGTGTCTTTTCTAACAGTGGTCAGTTGTTTATGAGTTTGCATGCTGGGACGTCAAATCATTACTTTTATTGCCTACTTCCATTTGAGCTCATCCCACACCTGATCGGCCTACACAGCTCTGAATAGCTCTCTACAGTGAGGTCATCACCGGACTGCCTTGCCGTTTCTCTCAATTTCCCACCCCTTGACTTCCTTTTGTCAACTTAAACTCGATTTGTTTGTGCCATGATATTAATTTTTGACAGGGGAAAAACAATCTAGGAGGTTAATTTGCAACTGTGTATAGGTTGCTTGTTTGTTATAAAGTATACGTGCTTCTCTTATACATGTCATACATTTTTATGTCGTTGTGCTATAATAGGTGCGTCAGAGTGATGCAGGATGGACAGAGCTGGTGAGTTGATAACTATTACCTCCTCATCTTAACTGACATACTATAGGTAGTTCAGATGTACAAAACTGGCTTGCTTTCTGTCTCCTCTTGCTTACCTACCTGTATGCCTCAATCCCTTTCATTAAATTGACAAAATTTTAGATGAAAACCTGTGTAGTGGAAGAATATAGCCTCATAGTTTGCTCTGAGACATAGTATACCTAGTATGGCTACCTGGTGGGAAGGTAAAGCAAAACAAATAGCCAATGCAAGATGGTCATTGACCCTTTTGTGTAGTGAGTGTTGTAGTGACATACTTTGGTTTGAGCGTGGTGCTCTTTGCATAGTGCGTTTGGCACTTTAGTACATCCAAGTTTAAGAGCAAGAGTTTATCTGAAAATAATATGAGAAAAGGTTATCAGCGCAATGGGTGACATTGCAGCATGAACAAAAGTTGAGACAGATGGTCTATTTTTAACTATTTCCCACACACTGTACCTCACAGTGCTGCAATCAACAGGAGCTGAGCCTGTCTGTCATGGTTATACAATTGGTTTGTGGTACTTTATGATGCTCAGTTCATTTTGACCCATAGTGTTCTGCTCATCCTCCTCCAAATAAGTTGCTTCACAGTCAGCTGGTAGTTGCATTTTGGTGTCAGGCTTGGAAACCTTTATCGTCCCAACACCGCACTGAAAATATCTTTCACAACCAGCTACTCTTTATCATTGTTTTGTCTGTGTGTCTCTTTGTCTATGTCAAGGCAAAGCTAGTAATGATATGTCAGGCTGAGTTATCTGTCAATTTGTGTTTAAAATGCAGTTTTGCTTATGAGCGCAATCCTCTCAGCTTTGCATATGATTTTTGTTATGAGACAGATGTCTAACATCTGTTGACGTGTGCATTAGTGGTTTGGCTCTGCCCATATGTATCCAGACATTGATGGTTCAGGTGACTGTTGTAGAGGGAAAATAATGTTAACATTGGCTTCCCACTGCCTCATTGCCCTCCAGGATGTCCATAAGGGAGTATTAATCTCGTGCCTCATACTCCCTTCACTGAGCTTCCTACCAAATAACTAATCTGACACACGGAACAGGTGTGGTGCTGCTCTAGTGGTACATAGTGTCTTCTGCAGGTTTTGAAAGACACCACCTTTTATTCACTGAGGGATATTTGTGGTTTTTACATTATGTTCTTTCCCCTCATGTTTTTATTTCCCTCCTTTTCTTTTCTCCTCAGCAGTGTCCCTGCAGGCTATCACCTTCATCCGAGGTGATGTGCAGGATTATTTTTGAAAAATTGGTCACCTGTTCTGCACATGCAATTTAAAACCCACATGGGTAAAGAGGGGCCATATTAATGCCACACCCAGCATTGTGGCTCATTCTGGCTTAGGTTCACTTACCTTTTATTGGTAGACAATAGCATAGTAATTATTTTTGACAGACCAGTCCTTGATGAAATGTACACCAGTATTAAACATTCATTTTGTGATCCCTTTAGGTCTTTTGCATAAACATGGCTTAATTGTCTTCTGTGCATAAAGTAAAAATACCTTAATCATCCTTTAATTACCTATGACACACAGGCTCTAAGGAGAAAACACTTGAATGCAAGTGTATTAAAGATGTCTCACTAAGGGAGATGACAAGCATTAACACTTATGTAATAATGTTTTCCCTTTGGTGTTGATGGGAATTTATTTCAGACAAATACACTTGTGTTTCTATGCCTGTATTCTACTAATGCACTTCATGCCAAAGACTGGCAGTTAGTAGAAATGTTCTGATGTTCATGTCATGCAGCCTGAGAAGCTACTACAACCAATATTAACTGTCAGTTTGTGTCAAGTCACAAAACTGGCTCCATTTCGGAAGAGGAACTGTTATTCTGATCAACTTCCCTTTCCAGTTTTCTGCGTCCTTTCTTTGTTTCTTAGGCTAATATTACTGAGATGTAATATTCAGTCAATTTGGAGGTTGATTGTTTGAATATGGCATGTACTGTAAGCCCCAGTTTGCTTTTGTTTGAACATGTTTCTGATTTTTCCTCTCTTCACGATTCACCAGATTGTCAATTACCTTTCAGCAGATTTGTACAGACGGATGTAGACACAGGTGCCTGGTACATACCTGCCCTTGCTTTTAACTGTTGAATTTATTCCTCTGTTATGGCCCCAGTGCTGGATGATATTCATAATTTATACTATGTGAATGGCTGGAACAGTGGAGGAATGGTGTGAATATTCATGAAGGTCATGGTTATTTATTGTATGTGCTGCTCCATTGAGTAGGATGGACACAATTTAGTATCTGTAAGAGAAGGCTCTGTGTCTAGAAAAACACTGGCATGATGAAGGAATGTGCCGTGCAGTAAAACCAGAGCTATTACGTTAGGATGAGTGGAAATTGGATGAGATGAAAGCAGAGAGGGTGGGGTTGGCAGATTTTTACAGCCATAACTGCTTTGAAGAATTTGCTGTCACTTTGATAAAAGGGGTAAGGGTTGTGATTAGAGAGCTGACTGAACTCATCTTTTTTATCTCCTAGTTTTGATGAATCACATATGATCAGAGGAATCATAGCCCCCTCTTTCCCACAAGTTCAAACCTGATTTCTGCTTGTGGTGAGGGTAGATGAGAGAGAAATCCTTTCCCACCTAGATATTGCTGGGAAATTGGGAGGTAGGAAAATTGATATCTTTCAAGGATGACACATGTCTGTCACTCTTTTCTCCCACTTTACATTCAAATACACACTCAATGACCCGAGGCACAGTCCATCCCAGAGAGTGGCTTGTTCCTGGGCTGCAAGCAGGTCTCTTTGTCAGATCAGTCTCCATAACATCACAGGCCTGCTCCTTGACTCATCAGCATACGTTTGGAGCATCAGGATCTATTCCCCCAGTCTCTTCACACCCTTCACTTGTTCCTATTCTGTGCTCACTCCCACGCTTCTCCTCCCTCCTTTCACTTGCTTCTGCCTCTTCCTACTTGCAAACCTCGTACAGCATTCTTTTTGCCTTTTGATTATCCCGTTAAAGTTGTGTAAAAATGCTACATGTACTTTTGAAATTACACAAAGCATTCTCTGCAATGTTAAACTGGAACACTGAAATATAATTTTCTGTTTACAGAGGTTTGTGTCCCTCCATTTGTGGATCATTTTAAATGTATAGCCATGCCAACAATCTCTCATGCCTCATAGACAGCACTTGGTAATGTCAGTCTGAACGTTTTGGCGTTCATCCAGGCTAATGTCTTCCATATCTGTGTGTACTCACCGGACTTGTATAAAGTGGCTTTTGGTCTATCCGTCACTTTGGCTCAGTGACTCAGACTAAACAAATGGCACAAAGTCTACAACCTCCTCCCATAGACATCATAGGCTTGCTGTGTCACCTTGCAATATCCTTATAGCATGTCATTGCCTCCCAGTTTCTGACCACAGTGGTGGGCTGTGCCTTCCAAGCAGTTTATTTGCCATTCCCTGAGAGCCTGGTCTCTAACTAGGCTTTAGCATTCTTCCCTGTGGGAGAAATCCTGGAGAAGGCATCGGACTAAGGCTCTCTGGGCGGTATATACTGTGGTATAATTTGAAACATCTTGTGTGGTGACGGTATATATTGTGAAATATTCTTGGTAATGAACGTTCACCTTGCTCACGCGAGTGCGCACACACACACACATTGGGGAAAAGAACGAGGATTTTCTCGCTATGCTTTGATTAATGTATGGAGAAACTGAAATGTTAGGTGCCCCAGTGCGACCAAAGAAAAAAACTGAGTTCTCAAATTCCCACGCACTCCCTATTCTCAGCCATTAAAAAACTTTGCACCTTTCAAGAGTGTAAGGCTGCAGCCTGGAACCACTCGTCTCGTGCCATCTCGCTCGGTACCGAGAGTCCACGCCCCGAGCTTCCAATTTTCAAAATAAAAGCTTGCCTCCTTTACCTTCCGTCTCATGGCACTGCTGCTTATCTTGTGTATATGTGCCAGTGTACACACACATACTACAGGATACAGTACAATTTCCATGTGAAGTGTGAACAAAATGCAGAACATAAAGAATTGAACTGAGGAGGAACTGCCTGGATTTACCTCAGTTAAGGGGGATACTCTGGATACATGTCTTGTTATAGAGGGGTGCCTCAGCATTGAATGTCATTTTTATCGTCCGTTCTATTTATTGCAAATAGCCAAGAAATACAAAAGTATAATTTTCATAGTCCTGACTTTGCCTTTACCTGAGGTCTTCAAAGAAGGTATAATTATGAGGGTGTAAAGCAAGCAGCACATGCAAAAGCTGTTTCCCATTTTTATCCCATGTCATGGAATAAAATACCCCATACTCGCATGAAAATAAACAAACATAAAAAGAGCTACTAACAGCCATCCTGGTGCATCTTGTAACCAGCGATGGTCTAGTATTTGCCAACAAATGATTTATTTTGAGAGTTTAAATGTTTTGAAATGACCATCTTGAATGAATTCGTATTATTGACCCTGTGAACTTGTTGTTGTACACACCCCAGGCATGAGACGAGGGGTGGCCAAAAGCTCCAGGCTGTAGCCTTATTCGACTTGCACCTTTTGTTTTGACGATGACGTCATCGACATGTGTTATTGCGCTTGGCCGGTATAATGAAAATCTCTAGCGTGGCCAAATTTATATTGTTTGCACCGCATACTGTTTATACCACCATTCCCTACATTGGCCTAAGAAGTAGGATGCTTTGTGAGTCTGTTGTAATATTCTCATCTCAGCTCCCCTTCAGACAAGTTCAATCCCCATTCATGTCTCCTTCTCAGTGACCATCTCTCTTCTTTGCCACTCCCTTATCCAGATTCAATAATTTGACTCATTAAACTGTTGTTTAAAAAGCTTCTGGGAAGACATCACTGTTCCAAAGCATGCTGGTCATGGCATGGGCCAGCCAATGAGGCTGCTGCCCAGCCCTCCTTTAGTATTGCCATCTGGCTAATGAGCTGTCAGTCACTCTCCAGGGGTTGACCAAGCCCAAAACCAGGAGGCAATCAATCTCCTCTAGTGCGGACATTCAATTGTTCCCTATTGTTAGAACCTTGAACCCAAATGACAGCTTTTCTAGGGACGAGGACTAGGTGAAAAAAGGGCTTGTGAAAAGGTGAAGATTGTGGCGTTAAACTGATATTTGAATGCACTAACAGCACCTCTTTTCTGCAGGAATTGCGTATTGATTTTCGTGCGGATAATGTTCTAGTTGTGGACTGGTTTGCGCCATTAGAAAAATGAGAAATCAACATGTGATCTGAGATGTAAGTCCCCAAAGGACGAGTCAGAAGCTCTGTGCTGTGGGTGTCAGTCACATGCAGTGTCCTTATTCTGTGTGTGTGTGCTTTCAGTGGAGGAGTGTGGTTGCAGGGTTTGACAAATGATCACACAGCCTTTTGTTAAGCTCGGGCTAGACTGTTAACCATCTGTGCAAGCAAACAAACGTGCAATCTGTTTGCATGAACTGTCCTCGTGCTGTAATTTTTTGTCAATGTTTTTTTTATTCATCTTTTTTTATAAGCTTTGGCCAGTCTACATCTTGTAGCTTTAAATAGATGTTGGCTTGTTGCGATTGTTGTGTGATACGACTGTCTGCCTTGTTTTATTTTAACTTTTCGAGGTACAGCTGATTTCCACTCCGGTGGTTCTCAGCAGTTTAGTACCGGCACATGATTTTTTGATATAATACTTATGCTGCTTATTTTTCCTTATACCCTCTGATCTCTGTATATCAAGAAACAAACACAGCTTACCTGCCTAAGAAGATGCACCATCTGCTGCTAAGAATATGCGGCTGAATTTTATGTCCATATAACATTGTGTAAAAGTACGAGGCCAAACTCCACTTGACACATTTGGATACGGTAGCAATACATTTTCACAAAAAAAGCATATTATTGAGGATTATTTTCAAAAATCGCTAAATATTATTATTTTTTTGATGAATTATTTTGTCCCAAAAAATGTCGTTCGAACCCTGCAAATGATGATGTTCTCATCTGTCTTGTTTTGTCCACTCACCAAAATTATTCAGGTTTTTATTATTTATTTGATATATGTTGCAAAAAAACAGAAAATATTCCCATTTAAGAAGACTAAAAATCAGTGCGCTTTGCAGCCCTAGAGTGCATACTTTTGGAGAGGTAATTTGTCTGCTTAAGTATATTTATATCTTGCACTATGTATGACAGCCACTGTTAATTTTGTGGCAGTATGAGTTTGGCATGTGTATGTTTCGAGGCATGGACAGGCTTATGAGTGTGAGGTAGCATGGTGAGTCACTGCTCTAATAGCAATGCTCTCGAATCTCTATTGACCCTCTCCCCTCCCCAGTCCGTTTTTTTGGCAGCAGGAGCTTGCTTCAGTTAAAGCCAGATCTTTGTCCACATCATAATTGTCGTTGTCAGTCTCTCTCATCCTCAGCTACAGCTCATCACATATCTGGCTCTGTTTGATTATAAGAGTGCATTTACCCATATGCCGGAGGAGGAATACTGCAGCCAGATTAAATAATGAAGGAGAAAACGCTTGGTGTGAGACATTGCTGTTGCTTCATTCATATTTATAAATATGCACCTTGATCTGAAACATTGGAGGATTTATAACTTTTTCCCTTGACAGCCACTAACGGACGCACTGAACTCACAAAGCATGTTCTATCACATGTCCGTGTTAAAGATGTACTGGGGATCTATTCATCCTGCTAATACCTTTCTGCATGTGTTCTTCCATCAATCAGCAGCTTTATACATTAGTGGGCCATTCCCCTGGTCATGGAGCCTGGCTTGACTAGCCTCAAAGAGCACAACCCAGATGGGAGATGCAGCCTAGCGCAGCATGAGCATGAGCTTGCTACCTGTCCAACACTTGTTTCAGTCATCTGAGCCAGTGGATGATCAATAGCTGATCTAATAGAACATTAAAAGCCCTGGGCACACAGAGATGTAGGACTGCTGACACAGAGGAATAGATGGACTGTGAACCACGGGTGCTGAAGCAGAAATGGATTTTCTGCCCGCTAAAGGGGTGTTGAGACAGGGGAGGGTGAGGATGAGGGCAAGGCGTGGCATTGGCATGGTTTCTTGTTTTTGACTTGGAGTCCTGGTGCAGTGAAAGAGGAGGGGGATAAATGCTAGGTAAACAGGCTCCTGAAAACATGACCTCATCTGTGATTCCACACAATATGTAATCTGTCGTTTTACCCTTTGTTAGTTAATGTTAATTTTGATTCTAAAAGCACAAACAATTGCTTCATCCTATCCCCTTGTGCTCCTCTTGTCTCATCAAATGTCTAGGAAACAAGCTGTGCCCTAAACATTTCAAAGTCCGATATAGATATCTTGTTTTTAGAGTCAGTCAATGCTCCTTTTCCTGTCATGGCCTTGCCTGCTCTCCAGTCAGTGCTGGCTGTCCCACAGGCCAACTTAGGAGCAAAATAAAACAGAGCTTAGTGTCTGAAACCCTGAATATCCCCACTACTGCAATGTCATCACAATCCCATGCCTAATAATGCTTGGCCGAAACACAGGCCTTTCTGTGAGTTTGTGTTTCATGTCACATTCATCTGCAGCATACCATGATGGGAGCAAATTATTGTGCGAATATTGTATCACTTCAGGTTTTAACACAAAATTGCTTTGTATGAGGCATTTTCATTTTTTAACCCACGGATGAACAGTCCCAGACCTGCACAGACTCGGAGTTAAGGTTCAGGCAGTAGAAACAAATACTGGATACAGTTACGGTTGTTCCTTGGAAATCCTGGAACCTACCGTAATGACAAGTATAAGCGCAAAGCTCTATTTCTCTGCTTTCTGGTAGTTTTGGAATCTAGATGTCATTTTGGATGGTAATGCGAAGTATGCCTGCCAAATCCTGTTGGCAATGACAGGATGTTAACAGAAGGGTTGATTATGTATTTTGGGTATTTTAATAAGATATAGCATGAAATATGTGCTAATAGAGAGTGAGCATTATGCAAATGCTGTAGCCTTGACTGAGTCATCCTCTGGAATGGTAATTGTACTCCATTACTCCACATAAGCAGTTGTAGTTTTGTAGTAGTCCTATTGTTCTTGTGTTTTATGTCTGATGCAGTGAAGGATGTGAAACTGGCTGGCACAGTCTCGTTTATTTCTTTGGTACAATGGGCTTAAATTCTGTTCAGATGGTGTCAGGTTATGGGATTTTATTACTTGTTAAAAGGTTGCAGTAGGAGGCAATACAGTACGGCTTTGTTAAATTCATGAGTTCATGTCTTCTTGCTTTAGTATGTAGGAGGCTCTCACAGAGTGGTCTTGCACCAGAAACTGAAAGCTGGTAAATTTACCCAGCCAATAGTTACTTTCTCATTTTGCATCTCTTCACCTTTGCTTCACACCTTCTTCCCTTCTGTCCTCTCTCCATGAGTGGCTGATTCATTGCCACAGGTCTGCACACTGAAAGGCCGTGATTGGGTCTGTTCTTTTCCCTTCATCCCTTCTGTTGTTTCTCTTCTCTCTTCCAAAGCTGACACACTGACTACTTCTGATGTGTTTTCATGCCAGTAGAACTGTCCACTTACAGCATTGAGTTTATTCACTACTTTTTGATGCTGAATTGCAAATTTTTTAATAATCACAACTTAGTACACTATTTAAAAACTGTCTTGGAACATCTGTCTCAAGAACAACACAGTCAAACTCATACATGTCTTTGTTCTCACACAACCTCTATATCAAATTTCTTGCTTGAATTTACAACATTGTTCACCATGCCCTCACTTGTCTCCTACGTTGTTTGTTTTATCTTTTCTTTTTTCTTTTTTACACCTCCCATATCTGATGACATTTACCTGCTCAAATTCTGGAAGTTATTTCCACAGCTGTAAAATATTGTTGTGCATAAGATGGGGGACTTGTGAATCTGTGTGTCCTCCTGTAAGCCTTCCCCAAATATGTCAGTCAATCTAATGTGCAATTTCTTCAGTCATCCCTGAGTGCTGTACTCGGCTGCTGCTGGAGTGAGTGCTTCAGTTCAGCAGATTCTGCCTGCCAAGGATTAAATCCCATCATGGCCCACATGTGTTATAGAGCAAAAATATTAAGTGTAGAAATAAATTTGTTGTTAGTCAGTAGCACTGAATTTGTCAACAGTCTCTGAAATCTGTAACATGTCTACGTTTATGCAAACCACGGTGTCCATCAAATGAGTTGTCTGACTGACTAGAAGATACAAATGTGGCGGTGACTTCCTCTCTGTATGCCTGTGTCACTCCACATCACTGCTCTTCCTGCTGCACGGGATTTTCTCACCACGCTGACTTATGTTCTTCTTCAATTGTTTGTCCCCACCCCAACCCTCCATCCTCCCCTGGGTTTTTCTCCACAGGCCAAGTCGTGTATCTGTCACATGTGTGGCGCCCACCTCAACCGACTCCACTCTTGTCTCTACTGTGTCTTTTTCGGCTGTTTTACAAAGAAACACATCCACGAACACGCGAAGAACAAGAGACACAATCTAGGTAAGCCGTACGCTCGTTCACACTCAACATAAATATGAGAGGAATCTAAATTAAGTAATTGCTTTATAGTATTGAGATAATTATGTGTTTTCGTACTTTAGAGTCAGAGTATATGTCCGGCCCAATGCCCTGGGTTCACACGCATCACATCAGTCTTCACATTCATATGCACCCCAGTGGTCCACTGCAGCATTAGCTATTATCAGCAAAGGATTACAGCATTACTTTGGGCATCTTTCTCTCCGCGGGCACGAAGCCGAACCTCAGTCTAACCACAGTACATTGTCATTCTGGTGGGAGCTCCTTAGATAGTCAAATGTCAAGGATTTAAGTTACAACATTCGGCTTCATCCAGCAGCAAAGGAGAAGCAGACATTTCTAATCCATAGCTGCCAGAGAGCCTAGCTTCAGAGTCACATGCCAATTAAGCTAAATGAGGCAAAGGTACTAATGAGCAAGATTTTGATATTACCCTGACAATGACAACACTTTAATTAAACAGGGGAGATGGTGGTGTGGCTTGATTTAATTGATTTAATGCATTTCAACAGTTTGGTTACACATACCCCAAGAGGACAGCCACAGTGTTAATTAGCTTTCAGCGTTCCACAGGACCATCTCTGACATTGGCACTCTGTTCTTCTGCACCTCCTATCAAATTAATCCAAACTCCCTTGACTGTTATACTGTTAGACAGCAGGCTCTCTTCTCAGGGCTCGTTTTACATCTTTTTTAACATCCCTTTCCTAAACGCAACACACCACAGGACTCCTTTCATATTATTTCCTTCCACAGTTTTCCCTCGCTCAAGTGAAAGGCGAATGAGGGACAAATCCATTTTGTTTCCATTTTTGGCTGGTCTGCCACAGAAGGCCGGTGATGTCACTTATGAATTTGAACACAAATATCACTGAGTTGGAGTTTTCCCATTGGCCATTGCCCTTTCAAAAACTAACTGGATAGCACAAACAAACTAATAAGCACATTTGGTGCATGATTTGACTGAGTGACAGTTTTACAGAGAAGAGTCACAAGTGAGCCTGCAAGCACAAGCTTAGGCTTTCTCTCTGCAGGAACATTTCTCTATGTATTTCACACCGTTACCCACACAGCTGTTGACAGATGTGAATGAGCCCGTTTTGAGCTCAAGTAAAGATGAGTGAAATCGCAGCTCATTTGTCGTCTTTAACTTGCGAACGGTGATTTTTGTAAACAGTGTCCTCAGGAAGAATATCAGAAATTTAGCAATGCAGAGAAGCAGCATGGAAACGTCGTGGAAATGAGCACCAAATCACATGTAACGTAACACATGTCACTGCTTTATTATCGGTGCAACAGGAAAACATGTCAATTTGGAACAACCTCATAGGGAATATGGTTGATATAAAACCTCTATATGCGAGTACAGAGAATATAAGAGAGAAGGGGAGAAAAGAGACCTGAAACGCAATGCCACCATAAATGTGACGTAGTGACATTTTGAGTTTTTCAACAGGATTCAGGGACTTTCTATTCAAAACACTTGTTTACAACATCGCTACTGGTTTCAACTCAATCTTCAACTTGCACATTAACGATGCACCGCAGTGACCTCATCTTTTTTTTCTTCTTAACCGAGTTGCTGTTGTCCAGAGGAGAGCATCCTCTGCAGAGTTTTTTTTTTTTTATGCAGTATTTATTTATTTGCTCGTCTTTCCCATAACAGTGATTACAACATATCCTACACCAGTCAGGTTTTCTACATGATGCATTAGCTCACTTTCTCATCTGTGGGCAGCACCAAAAACAGAAAAAAAAAATATGTCCAGTTAAGCTAAAAATAGGTTGTCACGGCAACAGAGCTGAAGTATTGTTGCTGTGGAGTTTGAGAATGGAAGATGGTGGTGTGTGTTAGTTGAAAGCACAGGTGGGGGTGGGAGACAGATATACCTATTCCATCACTGCTTCCCTCACATCTCTTATTATTGTTCAGTGTTGGCGATGAGATGCGAACATTGCAGTGTACGCAAAGTATAGGTGGGGAAAGCAGTTGTCCTGTCGGTGTTGGACTGTGAAATAAAACCCAACATGTATCACTGTGTGAAAGAAAATCCCTCTGTAATTCCTAATCTTTTTTTCTCCCTTTCTCGCCTTTTTCCTTCCAGCGATAGATTTATTATATGGTGGAATATATTGTTTTGTGTGTCAAGATTACATATACGACAAAGACATGGAGCAGATTGCCAAAGAGGAACAGAGGAAAGCCTGGAAATTGCAAGGTATAGAATTTTCTTTTCTGTAGCAGAAATGAATGCAGCTTTCGAGACTTTAGGCTAACTGATATTACGGTGTCGTCACACTTATCCGTCCTTGTATCCACAGGCATCGGGGAGAAATACACAACATGGGAGCCGACCAAGAGGGAGCTAGAATTATTACGACACAATCCAAAGCGGAGGAAAATCACTACAAACTGTACCATAGGTGAGCAGATGCGTGTGTACATCTTAATCAGCAGTTATTCATCCCTGAATGGGGTGAGTATGGCACAAGTGCACCTATACTCATTTTACAGCCCCTTTCAGACCTGGTATCAAAATCTCTCCCGAGTGATCCAATCACACGTGTGTCTCCCCACACTCCCCACACACGTATTCAAATACTGAATGACATCATGCATGAATACAATTCAGGGATGTTGATATGTGCGCATCAAACTCACTGCCCATGTGTCAAAAAAACACTTGTTAGTTTGTTGAAATGTAATAATGTTTCTCCACATTGTGCGCACCAGTTTAAAAAAAAAAAAATTCTGGCGCATAACTGAATGAATGAATGAACACAATGTTATTATTATTTGTATTATTTATTATTAGTATTATTATTGTTATTGTTGTTGTCATTATTATTATGTTATTATTGTTGTTAATAATTAATAATACTAATGACAATAATAATAATAATAATGCTAATAACTGGTTTGGGCTCCCCAGAACTTGCTTCTGTTTCTTCTGTGTTTTTTCTCTATCGTCATTTTCTTTGACGGTTTATCCATTTCTGCCTCTGATTCAGCTTCTTCCATTCCACGTACCCTCCGTCTCCTGTGATCCTTCACACGTTCATATCTTTAAATGTCTCGGTTGGTGGCATTGTTTGGGCAGTAGACCGAGGACCAGTCAAAAGTGTTTAAGCTCTCACTGAGAGCTTTCTTCCAGAACCAAGCCATGCTCAATTGGATTAGGTCCAGGACCTTGCTGTGTCTCACCTGTTCTACTGGCCATTGCTAAAGGACTATAGCTCTAATTCTCTCACTCTAATTGAATCCATTCAGAGTTTTGGGACGTGCTCCAGGACACAGTCTTGCTGGCACCCCAACCAACACCATATTGTCAACTGCCCAGCCAGCCGCACAAAAAAAAAATACAAAGATAAAAGTCTTGACATTGAAATGATTAACTGAATGTCTATCCAGTTGGATTTATTACATGTGTTATTCTTTTGGTTACTAATTTAGCAGTTCTCTCTCATTTGATTGGTTATTAATATGTTGGCTGACCACAGCTGAAACTCAGTCAGTGCAGAGAAACTGAGAATCAGTCAACTGCTCTGCCCACTGCCCAAGAGTTTTTTTTCTCACTCTTGACCTCCTTTCTTCTTGTCTTGCAGGTTTACGAGGGTTAATAAACCTGGGCAACACATGTTTCATGAACTGCATTGTTCAGGCCCTAACACACACGCCACTGCTGCGAGACTTCTTTCTTTCTGACAGACACAAGTGCGAGATGCAATCAAACTCCTGTCTGGTGTGTGAGATGTCGCAGCTCTTTCAGGAGGTAAGATAACACAATTTGCACGCGCAGACCTTTCTGTACGGGTCTTTTTGTGTAGTTTATTCTGACCTAGACAAGCATACGATTTTGAAACAACTGGGTAATAATTAGAGGTTTTTTTAATAGCCATATAATACAGAATGTTCTCTTGTGCTGTAACCCACTGCAGAAGGCTGAGTCACTGTTGCACTCTTTTGTCTAGTCCAAAGAGAGAGGCAGGGAGGAGGGAAAAATGCATGCCTGAAAGCAATGTACAGTGTAACATAAAAATGAAATGTTCAAATGCCATAATCACACCTTTTATTGATCCTGATCGGCCAGTTGGGAATTATGACGCCCAACCTTTTGTCCTTAGCCTTTAAATCCTTGCTTTTTGATGGCAAGGGAAACTCATCGCCCTTGAATATTATGTAATGTCTTCTCCCACACTGCCATGTTTTTTTTCTTCTTACACCCTCACACTTCCAAGTATATGAGCCCACAGATGGCAAGTGGTGTTAGAATGAGTTAATCATCACCCCCTTCACAAAAATACAGAGCCCTGCCCGGGCGCAGCTGGCTCTTCAGCGACGTAGATAACACCTCATTCACCCAGAGAGGTCGTCATTGATCGAGTGTTAGTGTTTTGAGGCGGAAAATGTTGGGTTATATTGGGGAAAAAATATTGAAACACTCATAAACATGTTTTTTGAGTTCTTCTGTCACATTTTGTCTTTTCCCAAACTCAACTTTTTTTTTTTAGCTTATTTCTAACCTACCTCTACATACACACAGCTCTGCTGTTTTGAAGGGGTGAGGTTCTCCTCTCCCTTCTCTCTCTCTCTTCATTGTTTCCTCCTCATCTTGTAGAGTCTTTCATTTGTCAACTACCTTCAAGCTGCCGAATACAAGTAGCGTCTGCATGATTCAAAAGAGACGTCAGTGTGCCATATTTTCCCCCTCTCACAGCTCAAATCAGGCTTCAGTGAGAATAAGTGAGGTGTGTACTGCAGCTATGTGCTGACAAATGAGAGCCCTCTCTGGTATTAATGATCGCTGTTTTTTTGTTTTGTTTTTTTACTTCATTATAGCATTTGCAACCTCCCAACTCTTGCACTCTGTTCTGTTACTTTCATACCTGCATCTCATGACCCTGACCTGGACTGTCGCTCACTCAAATTCCCATGGCAACTCAAAGGCTCTGCAGTGCTTTACATGCAGATCTTTTTGCACCTAACATCCTCGATCCCTGCGGATGTGCTGTCATTAGAGCCAACGCCGTTCGGTGGCGTGGTGAAATTCATTCCTGTCTGACTAAAGGAAAGCGGCGATTGATGATCGTCATGATTGACAGAACATTTAACTTCTATGGTTATATTAGCAGAGACGTGATGCATAACAGTGCGTCTACTAACGTATTTAAAAGTAGGCTAACCGTCTCTCTTTCTCACCCACCTCACTCCACCTTCCTCAACTTATTCCCCCCCCCCACTCTCAGTTCTACTCGGGCCACCGTTCGCCCCACATTCCCTTCCGGCTGCTGCACCTGGTGTGGACTCACGCACGTCACCTCGCTGGCTATGAGCAGCAAGATGCCCACGAGTTCCTCATCGCAGCATTGGACGTACTACACAGGCACTGCAAAGGGGACACCATCAGTAAGCTTCACTTAATTCACTCCAAAAGCCCTCACAGTATTATCCTAATTTTTTTGTACCATTTTTAAGCATTCAAATTATAACAAATGATCAATAATTATTCTGACTTGTAATAGTTACACATTTTCTAAATTGTGTAAGGATTACAGAGCATTCAACTGGCTGAATGAGTAATGCGTTTAAATAAAAAAAAAAGAAAAAGAAAAAAGGACGGTGCCTTTTGAGAGACTGAGTGAAGAGTCTCTACGAAGAGTCCCAACTGCGGTGTCTCGCATCGTCTCTGATCCTGCGTTGTATAGTTATGCCTTCGATCTACCCACAGTGCATAGTGCCTTACTTACACTGCAGAACATACTGGAGGAGACTGAAAATTCCATGTGCCAAGGACACAGCAAGCATGAAAGCGGTGCGTGTGTGTGTGTGTGATGTCAATAGACCCTGCTGCAGTGCAATGACAGGCTGACTCACTAAAACTGACCCCTCGCATACAGGCTCACTCTGATTGGTTATAGAAGATGTATAGAGATATGAAGAGGCTCCACTGCAGGGGAGTGAGAAAGTGAGAAAGTGAGAAAGAGGACCAGATTCATTTAGAGGGCCTAAAGAGGTTGTTTTTGTTGTCTGTGTGTGTGTATGTGTGTTTATAGTGTTCTGCTGTTTGTTGTCCACAGGAGATGACAACGGGAAGAAAGCCAACAATCCAAACCATTGTAACTGCATCATTGACCAAATCTTCACTGGGGGCCTGCAATCAGATGTTACCTGTCAAGTTTGCCAGTGAGTTTGTGTGTCTGTTACTTAATGACTTAATTTATTTAAAAGAAGCAAAGGAAAATATAATGTACGACTACAAAGCCCCACTTGACTTGTCCATCACATGACCTACTATTTCCATTCCTAGTTGTTTAAACATTCATCTTGAACCCTCATTGGCTGCCGCTGCTGTAGTCCATTCACGCAGCTGGAATGATTGATATGGACACTATCAGTGGTCCTGGAGTGGATGAACTACGGGTTTGTCTCCTCTCCACTGCTCTTTTTTAAAGGTTCAGTCCCCGTGGAGCTGCTGTAAGGGGGGGTTGTCTAGACGGCAGCACAACCAAGGCATTGCCTGCCCCCTAAAGCTGTCTTGTCACATTAGCAGCAGTACGTTGCACTGAACTGCAAATCACCTTGCCCAGACTTAGCAGGCAAGCTGAGCCCAGCTCTGTGCAACATTACCTGCCTCTATAGTGAGGGACTGCTTTTGTAGAGCTAATGTATAACTTTTTGCCAGAAATTTGATTGATTTAAATTTTCATTAAAAAGTCATGCTAACTACCTTTTACCAATGTATAAACGAAATGGTGCCATTTTGGTGTCACAAATGTATGACTTGCCATAACATAATAATGTGTATTACTAATCTATGAGCATGCGCGACAGCCCATCACCTGTACAGGTAGTACGTGTGATATGTACCACGTGCTTTACACACCTGAAGTCCAGTCTACAGTCCATCACAGTTATCGGACTGCAATAGTACAAATTCCTTTCTGCATGTAAAGCTACATTTCCTTTGATGCCACACTTCATTGAATTGCAAATGGACCTGGAAGAACAGTGTGGTTATTATGCACATGCACACTCTCAATCTGCCAGTCGGCTTAAACAAAAACATGATCAGAATCTACAGAGGCTGTGTGAATTTAGGCTTACGCATTACCATCTGTGTCATCATCCTTTCGTCATTTTATAAGTGGTACACACACCCCCCACTCATAACCACACACTATTGGACTCCCCTTTGTTTTCTCTAGTGGTGTTTCCACGACGATAGATCCATTCTGGGACATTAGTCTGGACCTGCCTGGCTCATCCACGCCTTTCTGGCCCCTCAGCCCAGGAGGGGATGGCAGCACAGTGAATGGAGAGAGCCACCTGTCCGGGTCCACCACACTCACAGACTGCCTACGCAGGTACACGTTACGTCTTGGCTGACAGCGGGGCTTTTCCCCCCAAATCTACTCAATCCACACTAAAATGAATCCCCCATCATCCTGATTTTAAAATATTTAATGGTGCTAAATGATAGAACAGGTCAGATGCTTTTGATGTACAATGTAGCTGTGTTTCTCTGTGCTAACGCTTAATACAACAAACTGTGTTCAAACTCGGTGTGACGTGAGTTGAACATTATGAAGGGAACAGAGATATCTCTGCTTATTTTCCCGCATGCCTTCATCCACATCTCCAAAGCCATGGGTCTCAAATGTCTCCACACAGTCAAATAAATGTAATTCATCCCTCCGCTTGTATGAGAGGTTATATGCCATCTGCTCATGCACACTAGCCCTGTTATCCCCAGATCTCCTCTTCTCTCATCACCACTTTAGCAGAACCGCGTTGACCTCTCGTATCTCCTCTGCTACCTCGCCTGTCTAATAATCCCCCCCCCTATATTATTTCATTCCCTTCCCTCTCAACTCAATTCCCTTTCCCCTTGCCCTCACTCTCTAGCACTCACATCCCACCCCCACCTCCTCTCTTTCCTCCTTTCCATGTAACTTTTCTTTTTTTTAAACCTGTCCTGTCCAGCAACTTAAGCATTGTGTATATATGTATATGTATGTATGTAAATATATACATATATGTACATACATACATACATATATATGTATATATACATATATATATAAATATACATATATATATATACATATGTATATATACATATATATATATACAAATTGTTAGTAAAGTAACTGAGGCACGAGATGTGGTTGGATTTAGAGCGGGGGACTACTCTACTACATTTCTTTACTACTGCAGCTCCATACACACCCCTAGTTGCTGCAGCAAGTCTCTTAAAGGTACAGAACTGGTTTGGTGTTGTTGCTGTGGTGATGGAGACATTGGCAATGCGAGCATGTTTATTCACATGCGTCGTGGTTGCACCGTAACTCCAGGCATGTTTAGGACCCACAGGTATTATCCGGGTAACTAAAGCCAGATCTGTATAACTAGATAGGTATGTATGGTGGTGGTGTGCATATTTAAAGAAAAAAAAACGTGTGTGACCTAACTGAGGGAAACGTAACCGCTTAACAGTCTTTCTCTTTCAACCCGTTTTCTTTTCCTGTGTATGTTTGGGTTTTTTTTTTGTCCACATGTGCTCTCCTCTCACGCGTCCTTCTCCTCTTCTCTTTTCATTCCAATCCTCTCTCTGCAGGTTTACGCGGCCCGAGCATCTAGGAAGCAGTGCCAAAATCAAGTGTGGCGGTTGCCATAGTTACCAGGAATCCACCAAACAGCTGACAATGAAAAAGCTCCCCATCGTAGCATGTTTCCATCTCAAAGTGAGTCAGCCCGGTGACGACGTGTTGCCAATTATCACTCATTACGCTAACTGTCGCCGTGTGACAGTTTGAGTATTTGAGGTAACGTTGAGCTTTTATCTTTCGTACATCTACTTCTGTCAGTCGTCACTCCTAAATAGAAACTTAGATTACATTATCCTGTATCCTTACATCCATATTACAGTATTTCATAATGTGTATATGCAGTAGTGATTATACTCTTTACCCTGTGCATGCAGCCTTACATTTGATCAAATCCAAGATTTCAATGTGCTTTAGCCGTCTTGTACTTCAGCGGTTGATGCAGTTCCTCCTACCGTGTAGCCTTTTCACACAGTGTCCCAGGACACCTATGATCCTAATGACTCGTACTGTCCGCCACTGTCCATGTTTTATTTATCATACCATAAAGGCCCGTAATGTATTTATGATATTCATAGGAGCAGCCTGCAACGAGATAATCGTAAATCATTCCAAGCCTATTCTTGTCGTGTTACAAATGCTTAAGTGTGTGACGGCCAGAGTGGAAAACGTTTCATTTTTATTTTTTTTTTACCAAGTCGTGTTGTATTTTGTATATTAACAATGCCTGTTATTTCTAAATATGTTTCTTCTACCCCTCCCCCCACTCCTCCTCCTCCTCCTCCCCCTCCTCTCTCTTGCCATTTGTCTTCCCCTTCCCCCCCCTCCTTTCTACGCTATTCTCCTGTCCTGCTTCTTTGGCCATCTCCAGCGGTTTGAGCACTCTGCTAAACTGCGGCGAAAGATCACAACGTACGTTTCCTTTCCTCTAGAGTTGGACATGACACCTTTCATGGCATCAAGGTGGGACTCCCAATGAATTCTCCTTTCCCTCAGCTGACTAGAACCACAGCTCCTCTTCCCTCGTATTAAAAGTTGTCTGACGCCAGCTAGGAAAGCATAGTTTTTCATTATCCAGCAGCTCCTGCGTTTGCCTGCTAGAATTGTAATTTAGACAAATGTACTTATTAGACACTATATGTCTGGTAAATATCCTCCCAGTTATTGTGTTCATCTGCATATTTGCCAAAATAGCACCCTATAAATATCTATTAGTG